>NW_007728854.1:87890-89016 GCF_000696425.1 Galeopterus variegatus | reverse complement strand
TTAAAACACAAAGATTTCCTGTTTGTCAGCATTTTTCTGTAACCTTCACATCCTGCTAAATTATCATTTATATATGGGACTTAATAGCATGTCCTCTTTCTAATATACATTTTTCCTTGTTATCTTGACTCTGTTAAGTGACCACATGAATATTTACTAAAATTTCTTTATAAGGAGAAAGAGAACCAATGATCCTTTTGTTTTTTAAATAAATCAGGCTAACTTTATTGTCCATTCAAGTTCATAATTTATCTTATTGATTTCTTTGGCTACATTTGTATATTAGAACAAATTTGCGAGATAATTTTATGTTTTTAATGTGAGAAAAACTCTTAGAGAAAACTATTTTTAAAACATCATTTAATGGGGAGTTATCAAGATAACCAAATGTAGTTGTACTAGCTCTCTTGGACTGAATTTATAGTTTGGTCAGGTTTTGAAACAAATACTTGAAATATGAAATACTAGCTAACAATATTAGATAAAAGATAGGGAAAATATCTACCTAAGATAGGGAAAAATATCTTTCCGTTGAGGTGGGCTTTTCTTTTTGTTTCTACATGTTCTCTTATCTGATATTCACTTCTTAAAGGAGTTATTTGGGGATGGGGCACCTAGTAGTTTTCATTTCATTTTCATTAGTGTATAAAGGATGGAAATACTTGTTTTGGAGAGTGGTTGGACAACAGTTTTTGTCTTCTACATAATGGAAATATATATTTCCTCCTATTAATTCCACTACCTTCCTCAAATCGGGGGAGGGCTTAGATTTGCTCTCTTCTGGAGATTTAGGCACCCATCTGGAGACTGGTCTAGAATTGCCTGGGAGTCCTAACCAAAGTCAGAAAGACTGAATAAATAAATTCTCTTATCATTATTTTCTGTGAGAAAATTTCCCAAAAGAAATGTTTCCTAGGGAGTATCATCAGACATGGATAGGAAGTAATCATCCCATTTCTGCATCCCATTCTGCAGCTTTCTAAGTTTAGATTCTACCCTCTTCTAATGTGATCTGGCTATTTATATTGACTTTATTGTATTTTGTCAACAATTTAAATTTTATTTTTTATTTTTTTCCCTTTTTGTCTTTTTTCGTGACCGGCAACAGATCGCAACCCTCAGTGTC
>NW_007728854.1:77706-87154 GCF_000696425.1 Galeopterus variegatus | reverse complement strand
AGCAGCTGGTCTGTATGTGGGATCCGAACCCTCGGCGGGAGCGCCGCCGTGCTCCCAAGTGGCGCACTGTAGCAGTGCGCCACCAGGCCTCCCCCTCTTTTTTATTTTTATTATTTATTTTACCGAAACATAATTGATTATACATATTTGTGGGATACAGAGTTGACTATCAGTATTTGTGTACAGTATGTGATGATCAAATCAGAATAGTTAGCTTATTTATCACTATTAAATGTCCTTATTCTTTGTGTCCATTAACCAATTTCTCTAACTCCCTTCCACCTTTCCCCTCTAGTAACCGTAGTTCTGTTCTCTCCTTCTTCTTTTTCTTTTCTTTTTTTGTTTTGTTTTGTTTTGTTTTGTTTTTTGTCCTTTTTGAGACCAGCCGCACTGCGCTCAGCCAGTGAGCACTGTGAGTGCACCAGTCATCCCTATATAGGATCCGAACCCACGGTAGGAGCGCGGCTGTGCTCCCAGCGCCACACTCTCCCGAGTGCACCACGGGCTCGGCCCCTGTTCTCTCCTTCTAAAAGTTCAACATACCATTGTGTTTTTTATTTCTTTCTACGTTTATTTGTTTGTTTTTTTTTTAGCTCCCACTTTTGAGTGAGGACATGGAGTATTTCTCTTTCTGTGTATGTCTTATTTCACTTAACATAATTTTCTCCAAGCTCATCCATGCTGCAGTCATATCAAGAGTATAGTTTCATAGTCTGATTTTTAGGCAAGGAAGGTTTGACATAATCCTGTATGTCTAAGTTTCTTATCAACTATTCTTTTAGCCAAGAAAATATTTTCACAAAAAAATAAAAGGCTATAGATTGCTTAATACATGAACTAAAAAAGTTGCTCACATTTTGCCCAAAGCATCTAATTCCAAAAACTAATGAGATTTTATCCACATAGAGAAAAAATGGTTCATTAATATTTAACCCCAGAATTACTGGCCTGACTGTAAAAAGGAAATTTAGCCAATATCAAATATTAAATGGTAGTAGAACTTATATCTTTGCAATCTGAAAGTTTAGATGAAAGACCTCCAAGTAATGTTTTGCATAGTAAATATTCTCCATAAGAAAATGACTCTAAAGTATGGTTTAAAGACTTGATATCTCTCTATATACCTAAAATTATACACGTATTTTTAATATTTTTGTATAAGTTTTGTGTGGTGTTTATTCATTCCATAGGCAATGCTTTGTGTCTTTATGGATTTGTAATTCTTCTCAGTAACTCAGTTCTCCATCTTAGATCTTTGGTACAAAGGTGAAAGATACTGGTTTAGAAAGGCTACCTTGCAGATGGCACTGTAATTGGCTTATAGAAGACTTTTTGCTCTTTTATAATGAATAATTTGTGGAACCCAGGGAGGAGATACACAAACAAAGTCTCAAGTAGATACAATAGCATGTGCAAAAATTGACTTCAACCCTAAGCCTGGTATGACTGAAGAAATGTACAAAGATCACTGTTACTATGGTGGAGAATTTGAATCAGAGGGAATTTACATCAGGGAAGGTTTGGGTAGTTCAGCTGGATCCTACTTGCCACACAGAGTTGTTCTATTTCTCTATGGACACTACTGAGGAGACTAATGTTATGGTATTGGTTAGAAGGGAAGGAAGAAGCAAGTGGGAGTATGTTGAGTTATTACAACAATCCAGGTCAGAGATAACGAAGATATCAATGGGATGGAAGCCATATGAGAAGAAAAGAAATTAATATAAACAATGGTTTAAAAACCAAAAATGAACTTGGTGACTGACAAAGAGGATGATCTAAAGAAAATTATCAAAGACTTCAATGTTTCAAGTCATAACACAAGCCAATTACAGATTGTTGATAGTTTCTAATAGAATACAATTTGTGGACATGTAATTGACTGCCCGACATACATACTTTTAAATCAATAATGACTGCGTCTGTCTCCAAGACTTTTCTCATCTGTACTCTGTTCTGAATAGCTATTTCCTCGTCCTCTGCCTGGTCTTGGAATGACTGCAAATTTCAGACCATGCTACAGATTCTGACTTCCATCTCCACGTTGGCCATATAGATCTGCCATCCAGACCCAATCTATTCCTGTAACCTCTTTTATTCCTTTTCCCACCTCCAGACCTCCTTATTTTTGTTTATTTTTTCTGGTCCCATACCTTACATATATTAATGTACTAATAAATGATTATCCAAAACTTTTTTTTTAATCAAAAGCATTCAACATATTCTTTGCTGTCACAATTACATTAAAAGGGAACAGACCAAGAAAAAAAAAAAAAAGAATGATATATGTTAAAATAGATGAGCCTATAAATAAGATAATCAACTTTTTTCCTCAGACATTCCTTTGATGAATTACATATGTTAAATTTACATGGCATATTGAAGTTATATATGCATGAGGCTCCCCATTCTGTCCAACATTTTTGACATGATAATAGCTTGATGGAAAGAGTGAGTCAGAGTCATTAATAAGTCTCTAAAGGGTCATCTTTAAACAAATAATTTTTCTTTCTCACTCCTAAAAGTCAGCTCATACATTTGCTAATTGATTGGCTACTTCCTGGAATTTCTCAGCAAAAATGATACTCCCTAAAAGCCTTGGCACACTTATATATAGAATGTTGATAGCTACCATCTGTTTAACCAATATTTTGATCGAAGGGATAAGAAACACTGAATCAGACTGATTATGTCTGTCCGTAGAAGCATTTATTTATCACTAAAACCTTGTGAATTCTGTTCTACATCCCTTCTAGCAAAAGGCTTTGGTTAGAGGACTTCTGTTCATAATTCTTTGCAAATGCATTTTATATTTCAAACTCAGAAATGCGTTAGCATTATCGATTGGTAGTGTGATTCTTGGTCTTCTTTGTAACATCTTATAATTCCAAATAGCATTTAAAAACCAGCTCATTACCACAAAATGTGCAAAATATGATTAAGCTTTTTACTTCTGTCCAGTAGTGACAAAACACATTTCTGACAGTATTAAGTATGACAGTATTAAGAATGATCCCCTTCTTTGTAAATAAACATGTTCTAAAAATCTTTGTTTCAAAATTATTTAGTTTATTCCAAGAGTTATTTAATAAAAGAGAAGCATCTGGTAATACTGTGAATTCTAATTATAGGCAATTAATATGATTAATTAAAATTGATGCATGAAAGCTCTTCAGGGTCTAACATACCCATTTCCTGACTCTCCAAAAGTAGACCAAAGCTCAGTGGTTAACTATCAGTTATCAACATGAGCATTATTTCCAACAAACTGCACCTTCTTAAAAAGTTTTAGATTCTGAAATCATAATACTCTTTTCACTTGTTAACCCTAGGCCTTCCCTTTTTGCTTTTAAGTATTATCTATTTCAGAATCAACAGTGGCAAAAGTAAAATATAATACAGATGTATTAAAATAAAATCAGCAAATTAATTCCAAAGAAATATAAGGGTAGACATTAACCTATCAAAAAATTTAAAATATGTGATGCTTCTTTAATATAAATGATTACCTCTTTGCTATGAATAATTTAGAAATTACTGATATTTAGGGATGACATTGGTCTTCCATTTTCTGGCCTTCTGAAAAGACTTTACATCCAAACTGACTAGATTTCAATTGTTTTCAACTTTAAGAAGACATATTATTTCATTTTATCTCCTTTTGTGTCTAAGAGTTCATAGGAAAATATAGAAACAAATAGTTTTTACTTGAAAAATTTATGATGTGTAGAAAGTCCAACCTGATGCCATTCAATAGAGCATTCTGCAGTGATAGAAATGCTTTATATCTGTACTGTTCAATACTGAAGCTTGTAGTAAGATGTAGCTATTGATCACTTAAAACAAATAGTTTTTACTTGAAAAATTTATGATGTGTAGAAAGTCCAACCTGATGCCATTCAGTAGAGCATTCTGCAGTGATAGAAATGCTTTATATCTGTACTGTTCAATACTGAAGCTTGTAGTAAGATGTAGCTATTGATCACTTAAAATATTGCTACAGCAATTGAGGGACTAAATTTTTAATTTAATTTAGTTAGAGTTATTTTAAATTTCAATACTTTTGATAGTGACTATCACATTGGATAGTACAGATATAAAATATTCCATCAACTTCTGACCTTCCAGTTTTTCTTTATATCTTTCTAAAATCTTGCACATATTTTTAATTAACATATAAAACATTATCAAAGGAGATACAACTGTCAGTACTACAATTTTAAAAAGTGATCAGAATTTGAGCTATATGGCATGAAAACTTGTCCGACACTTTTTCTCTAATATTTGATGGAGTAACAAAATTCTACTATCAAATAAGTGACTCGAAGATGATGAGGACACATATAATTATGTTACCCCAAATAATTTTCTTCCATAATTGTTTCTTTTATATGATCACCGCTTTCCACTTTAATGACATTCCTTTTATAAATGAATGACTTTTCATAAAGACATCCATTACACTTTCTAGGACCAATTGACTTTTTGTTGAATGCCTGCTTTTAAAAATACATTTTTCAAGTATTTATTTCAAGGCTTTTAATGACGAAGTCTTCACTTGATTAAAATACATGTTTCATTTGTTGGTATTTTGAAAATGACAGGCATGGTTTTATATAGCCAAAATAATTTATAAAACCTGTCACAAAATTGAGACATTTATTATCGTGTATCTAAAAATATTCCTATCAGAGGAACTGTCCCAAAGTGCCTCTGAACTGTGGGTGAACAAATTAGCATGCTGTTATTTCAAGCATTTTCTCGAATTAGCAATTGATGGTTTATCATAGATTTAATAAAAAGAATTTAAATTTTCATTGTCAAAGTTTTTAGTAGATATTTTCCCTTGTGGTTTATTGTGTAATGTTATAATGCACTATTGCTACCCTGTTTTAGTCCATTGATAAATTCTAAGATTTCTATTTCTGGAAGATGGAATTACAAGGAAAAGAAAATAAACTTGTTGACTTAAAATTGAAAAATCTGAAGAGTCACTATTTTTAGTAATGTTAAAGATACTTATCAGATGAAGAACTGCTGTTTTTAGTCATGTTAAACATACTTGTTACATGATTTCATTTGCCTAAACAAAATATACAAAAGTGAGTTTAACTTTGTATAAATTTATAGTTACTATATTAAATAATATGCACTAAGGGCAAACTTACAAGTATATACACTATTTTATATATGTGTTATTTAGGACAAAGATTAGCTGAGGAATATTAAGAAGTCTTGGAAATAAACTTTTATATAATGTATATAAGTAGCATTAGGAAAACTTGATCCTGTACTGTGTTACTGCATGCTGTGAGTATTTAGTTAGTTTAGTAGATTTCTTTTAGCATTCAAGGCTAAATCTTCCATATTTAATTCTACAACAACAACAAAAAGAATTGCTCACTGACATAAAATGTCATACTTTTACTGTTAGATATATTAGCATTAGTAAAGAGAAAGCAGTCATTTGTTCAGAAAAATAAACCATATTAAGTTGAATACACACTGATATTTTAAAATGATTATTGTGTTCACAGGTTTATATTAATTTTTTTGTAATTAAAAACACCGAATATGCAATCACAGGAAAAGGTCAGTCTTATTTTTAATTATTTTCCCACGTAATTAGATGTTTATGTCTCTGCAGACTGGAGTTTGTAAGCTTAAAATACTTATTATTTAAAGGTCATGTATTTAACATAAGTGAAGGGCATTATACATTGACTTACATTCCTAATATAGGATATACATATATATGTGTGTATAAGAGATGAGAAATGAGAATAAATACACTAAGACCACTGCAAAAAATAGGCATTTTATTGCATTTCCTTTCATTTCTGTTTCTGTTTAAAAAGGACATTAAACAAAAGCAAGCAAAGATAGAGTATTCAAACAAATATTAGGAGTGATATAGTGACAAATCTTAATTTCACATATGTGTGCTTTTAATACATATTACGTACATAATTTTTGAGTCATCCCATCTGTGCTGGTTGCCTGTAGAACCTGGAATTATGTATTGGTAAATTTACTTGCAACATCTGAAAGATTTATCACAATCTGAAGTATGTGTTCAAATGAACAGACAATATAGCCTGAAGCCTCAAGTTTTCTGCCGTGAAATTTGATTGATTCTATCCTGAATCCAGGGTTTTCGATATAGTATATTGTGGAGAATATTGACAATAATGTACCATTAGTAAGCAAAACTTTGTTTTGTCTCAGAAGTTAAAGCCATTTTACAGGCAGCACCAACAGGAGGAAAGGTATTTAAAAGCACGATTATCAGCAGGCTGTGGGGAAAGCCAGTGAATAGTGGAGGCAGATACTGAAAAAAGAATCCAGATTCTCAACGACAGAGTAGAAAATTTGCCTCATTAGAAGTGCCCAGGAGAACAAAAAGGAGAAAAAGGGAAGGTCAACACCTTGGGAGGATAAGATTGGAGTCAGTTGACTTTGATAAATTGGAGAAGTTATGAAAAACAAATGGAACTGACGTTCACCAGGAGCAAGTGTAACATGATGCAATTAAGACAGAGAAAGGCGTTGCATGAGAACAATGAGCAGTAACAACAGATTGGGGTGTGTACCATTCACAGCGTTCTCAAGTAGAAAGGGAAAAAGGAGGTCATTTACAGAGGAATAAAGAGACGTGGGGGGCTTTCACAACTCATCAGTGAAAAGACTAAGAATATGATAACTGTCTCTAGTCTATCAGCTAGTAATTTCCCCTTGATACCATATTGACCCAGAATCTAATAGGAAACAATCCAAGGAATCATAATTGGTTAACGGAACTGACTCTTCACTCTTCAGCATCCAATCCATCAGCAAAGTTTTCAGCGCCACTAAATATATATTTTCAATACCTTTACTTCTCTAATTTTTAGTGCTTCTCTTCTAGTGCAAGAGGCCATCACCCGTCTGCCCTAACATCCATTTTTCAGATGGCAGACCAAGTGATTTCTTCACCTGCTACCAGGAAGGAGCGAGAGCTCCTGTGTTTGTAAAAGCTACAGTGGCTTAAAGGCATTAGAATGAAAAACAAGCCCCTGGACATTGCTAACAGTTCTTCATATGATCTTACTCTCCCCACCACCACCCCTGCCTCTCTACATTTACACCAGTTTTCCTTCTTTCTGTTTCTAGAAGAAGCTATGCTCATGTTTTCCTTATAATGATATATTTTTCGGTTTGCTAATGGAAATGACTTTTAAATAGCATCAGAAATATCCAGTAAGACCTAGGAGTCTAACAACATCTTTGAAGATTTGCATATTTTGTTGAAAAATTTTAAGGTTTGACATGAAAAACAATATACCCAGGTGTTTTTTAAATATTGAAAATTTAAAATAAATTTACAAGCAAGCACATTGCCTTTATAACTAAGCTAATTTGTGGGCACCTGAGAGGAATGGGCAGTTTCTTTCCCCAATATGAATGCATCTGTATTCAGGGACACATTTTGTTTGAGTGTTGTCACTTTTCACATGAAATTAATTTTTCTTTGCTGACTATTGTCATAATAATTGGATATCTACTCCATGAAAAGCAAATTTTTGATGTTCCAGTCAGATCTCTGCATTTAAATAAAAACTTAACAGAGCAGAAAACAGAAGAAAACTGTGTATACTGAAGAGATGCTGTATGTTGCCCCTGACTCTAGGTGGACAGATGTTCTGCAGAGGTAGAGGCAGCTCTCTGATGTCTACCGTTCCTCTCGTTTGGTGCCGAAGGTGGCAATTATCAGGAACCATTTATTTTTTCTGCCTCATACTATTTCTTTGCTTAAACTCTCAAAGCCTTGGAAACTGTTCAAGGTAGCACAGGTCTGGAGAAGCTGGGCGGTACTCATTATATAATCAAAATAGTTCATTAAACATAAACTGAATGTAGGACTGTGGCTGCAGGCAGCTGTCTGGTCATGCTTTGCCACAGCCAGGTTATTTTAAAGTTGGTATAAATTAAGTTCCTTTTATGGCAGTATCTTCTGGGCTCAGGCATATTTCAAGAGGGCAGAAAAATAATTAATTTTGGATTCTAAAATATTCAGTATACCTGTGAGCACTGCTTTGGAACCATTTATAGAAAAAAAATCTTTCTATTATTTTCAGTTGGATAGGTGAGGAATATCACTATAGTTTTAGAATTCTCAGCAACAGATTCAAACAGATACTATATATGCATTTTGAAAAAAGTTGCAAGGAGAAAACTGTTTTTCTTTTTTGTGTTACAAGAGAGAAACTACTCTCTTACTTAGTCTGTGTCATGCCAGAATATTGCTAGAAAATGAAAAATTGTGTACAAGGAGAAAACTGTTTTTCTTTTTTGTGTTACAAGAGAGAAACTACTCTCTTACTTAGTCTATGTCATGCCAGAATATTGCTAGGAAATGAAAAATTGTGTCAAGTTTAGGTTGAAAAAATAATGGTGATATAACTTTTCTACTCAGTTTGCATGACATTTGTTTAGGTAAAAGAGTTTAAAAATTGTGTAAAGTTTAGGTTGAAAAAATAATGGTGATATAACTTTTCTACTCAGTTTGCATGACATTTGTTTAGGTAAAAGAGTTTAAATGGTTTAATTCCAGATATTCAAAACCTGTATCATTATGGGTAATTTTGTTTTTATTTTTGCTAAGTTTTTTTCCTATATTTTAGATATTTTATTATATTTCTATGAGCATTATTAAATATTCTAGGTAAATATGATTTTTTAATTTTTTTCAGTTTTTTAAAGATATAATTGATGAACAAACATTGTATGTATTTGTGGCATAGGACATGATATTTTGATATATGTATACATTATGAAATGTTTAAATCAAGCTAATTAACATATCCATCACCTCTTATACTTAACTTTTTTTTGCTGATTAGAACATTTAAAATCTACTCTCTTAGCAATTTTCAACTATACAATATATTATTATTAACTATAATTACCATGCTATACAGTAGATCTGCAGAACTTATTCTAACTGAAACTGTACATTTTAACCAACATCTTCACATTCCCACTGCTCCCCAGCAGACTCTGGCAACAACCATTCTACTCTCTGCTTCTGTGAGTTTGACTTTTTAGGTTTCACATTTAAGTGAGCTAATGCTTTTTCTGTCTTTTTGTGCTTCGGTTATTTCACTTAGTATAACATCTTCCAGATTCATCCATGTTGTCACAAATGGCAGAATTTCATTCCTTTTTATGGTACTGTATACACCATATTTTCTTTAAGCATTCATCTGTTGATGGATATTTGGCTTAATTCAATATCTAGCTATTGTGAATAATGCTGCAATGAGCATGGGAGTGCAGATATGTCTTTGACAAACTAATTTCATTTCTTTTTGTTGTGTACCCAGTAGTAGGATTACTGGATCATATAGTAGTTCTATTTTTAATTTTTTTAGTCTTTCATTATAATAATATTGGTAAAAGAAAAAAC
>NW_007728854.1:61625-77001 GCF_000696425.1 Galeopterus variegatus | reverse complement strand
TGACATATTTGGGTTCCAAAAATGTTCGTTGTCAATGGATCACGTTCTAGCATCCCAGAAAAGCAAATCTTTTGTCAGTACACAGTTCTAAGAGTAACTTCTCTTATGAGACTAGAATTAGAAATTGCTCAAACCACTTGTTGGCTTTTGATAAATAACTATGGCTTTATTTTCTGCTTATAACCTTCAAAAATGGGACTGATGGACAATTAGTTCTGTGGAGAAAGGGTAAATTTACATGTCAAAGGGAAAATATTTGGTCCATAATAGTTAAATGACTTCATTTTGCAAGGAAAAGTAGAGATCATAAAATAAGTTTTATTGGGACTGCCAGTTTATATTTATTAAAACAAATTCTACTCCAGTAACATACTGTCCATGAAGACAAATTAACCCACAATAATCTTTAAGATGTTTTACTGTAAAAAAAAAAAATACTGTTTTGTCAAGTATATTCAATAGGTTATTATACAAATAAAACTAAACATTGGATAACTTTGCCAAGGCCTTTGTTACCACCAAAAAGAAGAAACATCACACATGAGGGGGAAAAAAAAAGCATCATAGAAAGAAGATTGGTTCAAGAGGTGCAAATGAGAATAAAAGTTTTCTACATTTTCTCCTTGAAAATTAGATCATTTTTAATTTTTTTAGTCTTTCATTATAATAATATTGGTAAAAGAAAAAACAACAAATGTTCTTTAGGAATCACAAAACAAATACAACCGAGCATGGGAAGCAATAAACATTAGAGATTTTCTAGATAAAAGAAACTAAATTTGAAGCCCTTTATAGTCAGATAAATATATGTATGATAACAAATTTAAAAGAAATTTGAAGAGGTTTCTAGGAAGATGAAATTTCCACTGCTAAATCCAAGCCATCTGCATTTTCTGAGCCAAGATATGCTAGTTATGGGAGGTAGGCGGTATGCGAATGTATGAGGAAAGCTTCAAGGCTCTGTTTGAGTCCTGAAGGAAAGGATTGTTACTGAGCTTCTCCCTTTTGAGTAGAGAAGATACTGGGGAACATTATCAATGGATCCTGGGGAGAGTTTAGATTATAGATCTAAATCTGGGGGAAAGTTGGCCCAAACTGGAATGAATGTGTCTCTTTTCTCTAGCCCCCACATACTGAAGAGGTCTTCACAGAAGAACTAAATCCTCTCTAATGCTAAGAGTGAAAAATAACAACAAGGAGCATGAGGAGACTAACAGGCTTGCTAATAATCCTTTGGCCCGCAGGGAGAGAACCTTGTCACTCGTGTCATCATTTAAGTAGTTCAGAGGCTAGGTCAGACCCCAGTCCATGGAACTTGCAAAGATTACAACATGCAAAAAACACTGTCAATATGTTTTTTTGAGAAAAAGAGAACAGGAAACTTTCACCAAAAATAATAAAAGCACTAAGGAGGAGTAGATAGCATTCAAATTAAACTTTATGGAAATTACCAAAAAATGTTTATTAAATTTTTAAAATACCATTGATAAATTGGAGAAGATTAAAATGTAAATTAAAGGTATGGAATATTAAGTTCCAAAAATATATTAAAGAACAAAACCAAAACAATAACAATAGAAATAATAAATTATGACTCAAAGAACACATACAAGAGACAAATAAGAGACTCTAAAAAATAAAAGAAAAATCTGGAGGAAAAAATTATGGAATTTTGGGCCAGTAAACTGAAAGAACTGAGAGAGTTCTAATTGGAATTGACTTTTAAAAAGAGAGTCAGATCCTGATAAAATTCCTGAACTCTAAAGCATAAAGAAAATATATTATAAACCTACAAACAGAAATAATTTGCTATGTAGAAAAAAAAATTCCACTCATATTATTATATATATGTTATAACTAGCATGTGCTTATTTCTAGAATGATAAGATGGTTCAATAATAGAAAAACATATCAATGTAATCTATGTTAGTAACAAATAAAAAGAACAATGCTATAGATTCATATTGATAGATGATGAATAGTGTATATATTATTTAGAGTATATATGTATATATTACATATATAGATAGATCCCACTCTAAGTCCCCAGGTCATCACCATAGTCACAGACACAGGAGCCACTCAAAGTCTCCTGAAATGCCTAAGAAAAGCCACAAGAGCTGGAGAGGGAATGGGTAATGGTTTTAATCTAAATGGCCTCCTGTGGATATGAGTATCTGTCTATGTGGAAGGATTAAGATCTGCTCACCAGGCAGCTATAAGAATATTTCAGTTTCTTCTTACCAAGTTTCTCCACTTTTTTTTCTTTAATGAAAGAAGTGCTGAGTTTTATATCTCTTTTTGAATCATAATCAACATCTTTGACGGATGACAATATTTCCTAAGGTCAGTTTTTGATGCAACCAACTTTGACTGTATTTAAACTTATGAGGGTAGAAAGGATCTGAGGATTGGGGACGTCAATGAAAAGGAAAGGATGTGGCCACGTGGTGATGCTTTTATTTTTGTTATTAAATCTGACATAGCCATTCCTCCAACCCCCCCAAAAAATATTCCTTGAGAAAGGATGCCTTGACTATTTATTTTTCCATACTTAGAATCAAGTATAGAATTGAAATGTTGAGTGAGTGTATGAATTTATGAGAGAATAAGTAAATGAACGTGTAACTTAATAAATAATTTCACTGATACATGTTTCTGCCAGTGGAGGGGGAAAAATAATGTTTAGTAGAAGTTGAAGCACTAGAGAGTATTTGATTGCTAGCTTGCGTTGCAGAAGGGATGTGAATCCCACTCATAAAACAGAGTAAAGTTTATCATAGCAAAATATAATCACTAAGATGACATTACAAGTAGACATTTTATCCTATCAAGTAATCATTACATCTTCATCAATTCTAATGGTATTTAGGACTTCTGCAAAGCTTGTAATATGGCTGCTATTGAAAATCTATCATGTTATCTGCAAGTAAAAATTCAAGTTAGATATTAGATGCTGAATTGATCATTTAGTTTTGTCACACTGAGCAGGGTACATGAACAAAATGCACATAAACTTCTTACACATAAACTACTTCTGCAAAAAGCACATGAAGAATAACACTGCTTTTAGTTATTGGCCACATTATTTTCCCAGTAGCTTCTCAGAAAATATTGAGTGTTTTTCTAAATAGATCATAACTATTCAAAGATCTCTACTGTGCTTGTAAATTCAGACTTCTTACTGAAGTCTGATTTGGATGAATAAGGTGATGTCCTAAATGTGATATACACTTAAACCTCTTTGTGTAAAGCCATTCTTCTTAATCATAATATTAACTTTTGGTAAAATGGCATCTTTGTCTGCATTTTTCTAGCTAGATGTATCAGTGGAAATAAGTCTCTCACTATTTAATATATTGTAAAACTTTATAGGTAGTCTTCCTTAATCACATGTTTGAGCTATTTCTATATGTTAAGAAGGAAAATACTGAAACTAGAAAGCTAACCAAAGAGAATGACTTCTGTAGTACATGAATCTGGAGGTACAGGAACTGTCAGTATGTTGGCCACTCGCATACCAGTAAGCGTTGCTTATTTCTTAAATATTCTCTTACTGAAGCAAAAATTAACATTTAAAATAGTTTGATCCACTGGTTTCTAATATATTTATTCTAAGTTTACTAAGGACAAAAAGTAGAAAATTTAGTTTTATTTATTATAACTCTTCTTTTAGTTGGAATATGTCTTGAAAGATGTTGGCTTCCATTTTTCTTTCAATGTTTAGTGCATACATTATATGAGAGAAAGTAATCAATAACCATATATATATACTGAAAACTTGTATTTAACAACTGTTAATATTTGGACTTTGTTTCTTTTTTGTTGGCTGATGTATTTACAGTAAAGTAAAGCTATTATGGCATTTTATCCTTAAATATTACAGTACGCATCAACCATAAATGTAAATATTTCCTGTATTACCCAATATTGTTGTCACCTGAGAGTTAAAAATGTCTCCATAAAGTCATCAAACATCCCATACATATTCAGATGTTATGAGTTGGTCCCCCAAATATCTTTTATAGCTTTTTTATTTTAAATTGTTTTATTAAGACCAATCAAGTCATCCAAACAAGAAATACATATTTCCTTTAATTATGTCTCTTAAACCCCTTTTAATCTAGAAGAGTCCTAACATGGGATTTTATAATGGTAGTGAGTGAAATTTTTTAAGTAAGAATGCTTCAAGATGTTGGTACCACCCTATGGCTTGTTAGAGTGTCTGAAGGTTGTGGTAGCTCTGGACATGTCACTCAGTCCTCCTTTACACAGAGGACCTGCTGTAGAGAATATAGTTGGCTGACAATCTCCAGTTGCTGTACATTCAGGATTTACCTCAGCTTTCACCCAGAGGCTTTAATCTCCTCTGGCTGCTCCCAGACAGTTTCTTACATATCTAATCTTGGTGACTGTGTGGAGGACCCAAAATGATTTTTTTAAAAAATGTGGTGTAGGGAATGTGGAAGACTCTTTTCACACTCATTCTGGTTTCCCTTTTTTTCAGAAGTGTAGTGTAGCAAGAATTGTCAGGGAGAACCCATATATATACATGTTTTCCATTTTTCTTGCTACAAGTTAGAATGTTGGATAATAGTTTTGTTAATTATTCTCAAATGTGGGTTAAGTTCTCCCACCTGCCAAAAAATTTATGTACATCTTCACTCCCACAATTACAAACTGCTACTCAACAGAAAAGACTTAGAACGAGAATATTGAATAACAGTCCTTGCCACTGTCAGAAGAAAGACATTTTTAATTGTGGAATTAAGGCTTTTTATACTTCTATTGAGGGTCCTAATGTGTATGCTGATGAGAACAAACTTATACGAAATAATTCATTGAGCTTCTGTTTTGTTATAAAAATATAAAATGTGGGAGACTCAAATGTGCTTTTATTTACTTATGGAGGTTCATTTGTTCATTTATTCACTCATTTACTCAATTAGCTTGTATTGAATTCCTGGATTGTGAAAAATTCGAAGTTGAGTGATACCTATCCCAATCCTCAAGTTGTTATATGGAGCAAATAAGTATAAAAAATATTATAATATATATTAAAAATAATAATATAAGAAAGTATTTGTTTAAAGTGCTAAGCAGGAATGTAGAACAAACTTAGTATATTAGTCTATTTCTGTTGCTAATAACTGAACACCTGAAACTGGGTAATTTATAAAGACATGAAATTTATTTCTTACTGTTTTGGAGACTGGGAAGTCTGAGGTCCAAGAGGTACATCTGAGAAAGGCCTTCTTCTGTGGTGGGAACTCTCTATAGCATCCTGTGGTGACATGGTATCACATGGTGAAAACTGGCATGCACTCTCTTACGTGCTCCTTATAAAGCCACCAATTTACATCCATGATAACTCATTACTCCATGAATTGATTAATCTACTCATGAGGGCACAGTTCTTATGATCCAATCACTTCCCGAAGGCCCCACCTTTCAAATATCATAATTGGATTTCTCACCCTCTTTAACACTGTTGCAGTAGGGATCAAGCTTTCAACCCATGAACTTTAGGGGGACACATTTGACCCATAGCACTTTGAAAGCTCAAAGGAAGGATAAATTAATTATAACTAAAACAGGGAAAGCATCCAGCTTTGCTGCTGGACTATGATGCTGTTTTAATGCTTCCCTATCACCCAAGGCTCAAGTAAATCAGTGCAGTCTGAATTCTATGGAAACCAAACCAACCAAATAAAAATATAGGATTGAATTATGGTTGATAAAATTATTGAATTGTATAGTGAACACACATAGCAATCTGCACTAAAGAGGGCACAAAGTTTTTCACAATAATTCCATGTTATATATTGACTGAAATTTCCAAAATAAAAACTGTGATTAGACAGTAGAAAGAAGATTCTGTTTCTGAAAAGAGTTGGATCTTTATAGAAAAAAGTCATATTTGGGTGGATCATATGTTGAATGCCCAAAACTCAATTAACTATCCCTGATGTAACACTAAGGTCTGGCCTGTGCAGCCAGAATATACAATATGGCTGTTACCTGGAGTTAACTGTTACCAGAAACTCAAGCACTTTGCCTTGGAAACAGAAAGTAGCCTTCACAGATTTTGCCTTGCATTTATAAACCCATTAATCAAGGGGGAACATCTTACTCCAGGCAATTAGTTTTGACAATGGAATAGTAAATAGACCCTAATTAATGACTTTTTGTAATTATTCTTCCCCATGTGGATATTAACTGGTGTTCAGGCGTTAATTGTGACATCAACATGATTGCCTATCAGTGAAAAGACGATTTTGCAGCTTAATTATGTATTTCAGGGAGTCATATATCTTGTGGCTTTCAGAATCACTCTAACCAGCCTTTAAGTCTTTAACAGGACTAAGTCTAAAGGAAGCGATCTCTTCTGACCTCTTCTTTGCTCATCTATTTTAATCTCTTATGCACATCCATGCAACTTCCTCTCATTCATCCATCCCTGAAAACACCCACACAAATAATACAGGACTGTACTGTGCCATACGGAAATTGCTAGCCACTTGTAGTAATTTAAATTTAATTTTTTAAAGTTTAACAAATTAAAGATGTGGTTCTTATTCAGAGTAACCACACCTTAGGTGCTCAATAGCCACATGTGGCTAGTGGCTTATGACTGAATCAGAAAGTGCAGATGTAGATTATTTCCATTATCGCAGAAAGTTCTACTGGATAGCACAACATACAGAAAAAGCTCCATGAAGCCTTGGCTTTTGTCTACTTTGTTTGCTAATGTATCCCTAAAAGTCTAGAGTATTGCTAGTCACGGAATAGGTGCTCAAGAATATTTGTTGATTGATTGAATGGCTGCTCCCTTTCCCCTATGTTCTCATTTGTTATGGGATTGCACCCAAGAGACACAAACTTCAGGAATGCCCAGAGACACAAAAACAGCAGTTTCTAATAGGAATAAGAATGAGCAGAGGGGTAGTTACACATTTGAGCACTCTTCTGTAACTGAAGTACCAGAGAAAAATGCACTAATTAAGTTTGATAAAATGAGGGCTTCCAGAAGAAGCTTGTATGCATTATTTTACCAATTATGACAGACACATGAGAATAAAAGGGCACAAAATTTTGGTTATAAAAAAAAATTCAGCTGGGATTTTATTCAGTTACATCAAAGAACAAGTATTATATTTTAGAAAATTCTTGCAAAAACAAACTTCTAAAAACTGAATAAATTGATAAAAATTAAAGCAATGATTTGAAAGTGAGAGAAATAAAATTGACCAGAAAAAGACACGCTCTTCTAGAAATGAAGTTCTAGATTGATATATTTAACACACACACACCCAATAGACACATGTAAGATTTTAGGACAAAAGAATTTGTTATTTGATCCATTATACTTCACCAATTAGAAATTATAATAGTGATACCAACCATTCCAATGCCAAAATAATTAGACTAAAATGGAGGAAGCTAAACATATTTGCAAATGACATTTTTTGATATTGATTATCAAAAGACTAAGACATAAATATAATTTAATAAAGTGAAACAAAAGCTTAAAGAATTTTGCAAATAATAAATTTTATAAAAATTATAAAATGCCAAGGTAAGTAATAAAATTTCAGTTATATAATGAAAACCAATAGTTTTCAATTAATGTTTGAGAGTGTGATGAGTTATTTTAATATCATTCAGAGCTAGATTATTTAGAAATATTGTGATCCCCATTAATCAATCAACACAGCTTTATACATTAAAGACAGTCAAGTCAAATTCTTTTTTTATATATAGCATAAAACCTGCATAGTATCAGCAGGTGATAGATTAATGTGAAAAACAAACAATGTCTAAATACTAATTAGACCAAATTCAAATGTTGTAGTATGCAAGAATTAGGTTCCCACAGATATGGTGTTAGGAAATGCCTAGCTTTGATTTAAAATCAGAGTGCACAATAGAATGAAGTTTAGAAAGCAAGAGTTGATATCTATCAACACTAATAACCTGGATTTAGAAGAGGGATGCAATAGAAGGATGTTTTTCATTTTCAATACAGTATTTGTATTAGCCCATTTACATTGTTTAGAATACCTGAAACTGTGTGATTTATAAAGAAATAAAATTTATTTCTTACAGTTTCAGAGGCTGTGAAGTTCAAAGTTGAGAGAACACATCTGCTGAGGGCCTTTTTCTTGGTGGTGACTCCACAACAATGCAGGATATCACATGTAGGCTGAGCAAAAGTGCTAATCTGCTCACTTGTTCTCCTTATAAAGCCATCAGAACTGCACCCATGACCACCCATTAGACCATCAACCCATTACTCCATGAATGGCCCAGCCACCAGGGCACAGTCCCCACAACCTAATCACCTCTTAAATGGCTCCACCTTTCAAATGCTGTAATTGGATTTCTCACCTTCTTAACACTGTTACAATGGAGATTAAATTTCCAGTACATGAACTTTGGGGGGACACATTGGACCCACAGCAGTGTTCAATAAATTACACAAGTTATTCAACATTTTATTATAAAATAAACTTTGTGTTAGATGATTTTGACCAACTAATGTAAGTGTTCTGAGCATGTTTAAAATAGGCTAGGCTAAGCTACAGTGTTTGGTAGGTTAGATTTCTTAAATATCTTCTATTTGTATGTTATATAATATATATGTTGTAAAGAAAATGTATATGTATATGTATATGTTGTAAAGAAAAAATTTACCTTAAGTTCTATAGGTCTGCTTTTAATATTTTTAAAAAATTTAATGCAAGTTTGAGAATTCTTGCCCCAAACAGAACATATTAGAAGTTAAACTTATTGTTACTGATTACTAATTTAATGTGACGTACCTTATGATAAAATTAACTTAAGTAGATCTTTAGTTTTTATAGTGTTTGATCAGTGTAGCATAACTTGATAATTCAGTTATACACTACGAACGTCCCAGTAGACTTTAGCTGACCACAAGCCTGGAAAGTTCACATTGTACTCCACAGCGTTGCCTCTTTTAAAGCTGTTTCCAATGAATAAACCTAACATTTAACTTTAGGAGCATACTAATGCGCTACCACATTAGGGATGAGCTACCCACTCTGGTTAAATTAAGAGATCACCCAAACCCTTTCCCAAGGTTGAGACTGACCATATGGGAAGAGTGACTTCACTGTTCAATGCTTGAGGACCTAATTATCTCCTGGTTATAGCAATGACAGTGCTGAGAGTCTCTGGAGGAGACATTTTTTTCTTTTTTCAGAGGCAGTCTAGGTGGACTAGAAAAGTTTTGGAATTATAAGAGTTGATACTTTCTAACAAAAGAAAAGACTCGTTGAGAAACTTTGTGAATAATTCAAGAAGAAATTCCTATTTTACCTGAATTATATCAATAATTATATGTGATACCTCAGGAGAAAAAAAAAAAACAAATTCTTTCATTTTTTTCTAGATATTGAGAGAATTTAGGCAAAATTTATTTTCTGTAATTAAATTACTCAAACAAAATGCAGGCTGAGTTTTGTCATTTATTGTCTTGACCAATTCAAAATATCTGTGACTGAGACAACTCACCGTATGAGGGGACAAAATATCCTGACTGCCTTATCATCCAGTTAACACTTCATTTGAATTTTAAAAATTGTTAGTCTTATATTCCATTAATTAATTTTTCACTATGTTTTATATATGAGTTTTCTGAACATTCTAGCTCCCATGAATCAAGTATTTTAGGGAAAAGTAGTTTTGTACATTTTCTCACAAAGAACCCACTTTCTTCACGATAACTTTTACAAACTTCTTGTGAGTACTGTGAAAATTCTGTGAAGTACTCTAAACCTTGCTACCTATACTATTCAAAGACATACTATTACATAGCCGAAATCAAGTGGTTTTTAGATTGCAGAATGCATTTTAGGGTAATGACTACAGGTACAAAATTCAGTATTAGATGCTTAGGTGGTAGTGGCAGTATCATTTAAGTTTTCCTCCCTCCCCCAACCCTCACTTTTCCCAGACCCCCCAGAGTCTCTATAATCTCCTTGATAATTATTTACCTTTGAAATTAAATATTTACTGATTTTTGAGTTCCTTACCTACAGAACTTCAACAAATATGAACAATTCTGAATAATGATGGAATTATGTTTAATTTTTGGTAGTTCCCTCTCAGTACAATATGAGTTCCATTATGTAAGAAGCTTTTAATGAAATTTGCATCACTTCAAATGAGTTCAACAAATTGCTTGTCTAGTACCTACTAGGTTCCAGCTATTAACACATAGAACCTGTCTTTATAATCCCAGCAATGTGGTGTTGTAGGAACTAAAAAAAAAAAATTACTGAATGAGTAAACTAAACTGACTGCTGTGCATTGAATGTCCCCCCAAACTCATTGAAGCCCGATCTCCATTGTAACAGTATTAAGAGGGTGGGAGATCCTATTATGATAATTGAAAGGTGGGGCCTTGAAGAAGTGATTTAGTTGGCTCAACCAAATGAATATCTTATGTTTGTGTCCATCAAAATCTCTGTATTGAATATCAAGGTCCTCATCACTAATAGCATTTATTTTGGCATCCATAATCACCTTGCATTTTAGCTGTGGTCGTGGAACGTGCTCTGCTATATCATGACAAAATTCCTTCCTCTACCGTCCCAGAAAAGAGTAAAACAAGAACCAAAGTACCCTTTGGGCAGCCATTTCATTCCTACCTTACATCACTGAGCTTTGAAACTTTCTTAGAAGGTAGGACAGTGAGTTATACTCATTCCTCAACTTCCTCACCCACAACTTGGTCAAGAGCACTGGCAACCAAATTAAAGGGGAATCTTCTCATAAACCTGAATAAGCCAGCAGGGCCTGCTTCTTTGCTCATTGATTACAGACATCCATGGATATTGGCATTCTGTCTTTGCCAGAATTGTCAAGAACTGTGAAAGCTCTGACATCTTATCCTACCTATAAGTTAGCAAGTTAGCCTCTTCCAATTTCATCAGTGCTGACTGACTGAATTTGGATATGTTGTTCCCCCAAAGCTCATGTCAAAATCTGACCCCCAATGTGGCAGTGTGGGGAGCTGTTTGTGTCATGGGGGACAGATCCCTCATGAATGGATTAATGCCCTCCCTGGGGGTGGAGAGTAATGAGTGAGTTCTCGCTCTATTAGTTCCCATGAGAGCTGGTTGTCTAAAGGAGCCTGGCATCTCCTCTCCCTCCCTCTCTCCTGCTTCCTTTTGCTATGTGATCTTGCGCCTGCTGGCTGCCCTGCTTTTTTCCACCATGAGTTGAAACAGCCAGATGCAGCTGTCCCAGATTTGTGAGCCAAATAAATCTCTTTTCTTTTATAAGTTACCCAGTCTCAGGTATCCTGTTATAGCAACATGAAAATGGACTAATACACTGACAAAAGACAATAAATTCTTGGTCAGAGTTAAGGAGCTTTGTATTTCACAGCAGAGCAAGCGAAGTGTGCATCTGCATATTTCTGTCAGTTGTGCTTGCCCCCAAGTCCCATGAAAGTGACACAAAAGGTGGACATACCTGAACATGCAATGGCTTATGTTATAGGACAGGATGTCTAAGTTTCAGGAGCTCTGAGCTTTAAAAACCCAAATCTTTTATAACGGGCAGTAAGCATACCTGATCTTTGCCCTAAGGGAGACACTATCTCTAATTTCCAAGATTGTTTGCTATAGAATCATCATTGAAAATACAGGCTGGGACAAAGGGCAGGGTTAGGACCAAGACTTTTTTGAAATCTCTTGAAATTTCTATTATATATTACTTTTAAAAAGTTGAAAATCCATGTGTAATTAATATTAATAGTTTAAAATAGTCACTTATTATAGTATTTAAGAATTTTCTACAAAAGTTTATCCAGAAAGATGTCCTTAGGTGAACAGAATGATGTTTCTGAAATAATATTCAAAAAAGATATATTTACTTTATTGCTTCTCATATTTTGACACATAATGAAAGTACCTACTGTGCTCTAGAAATGCTGTGATGAGAAAACAATTGCATAATTAATGAGGTTTAAAGACAGGCTACTTATCAATTTTTTAGCTTAATTTTATATATATTCATGCTTTAGCTGTGGAGTAAATTGTGTTATATGACTTAATGCAGGTTTAATTATCATCTGTTAGTGTTTTGACTATCTCTATATATCCTAAAAAAAATCTCTTTATGGTATTATTATAAAGAGGTAACTCACTGGCCCTCATTCATAATTGAAGTAATATTTTAGCATACCGAACAGGGCAACAAAAGAAAATATATCTTTTTCAGGACCCTTCATTAGTCAAGTTTGGTCTGTCTGGGCTTGTTGCTGGTTATATTATTTTTCTCACATCTCTTATTTAGGATACAATGAAAATATTGCCTCAGGTACAGAAAAATAAATTAACATACAGAGGGAAAAGTCTTATTGTTAGAATATGAAATATTTACCATGGCACCTGTAAGTTTTATGGATTTCTATCACTCATAGGATCTATACATCTATCTCAAAGCACATATGTATTAGAATGATGAAATTTTTATGAATCATAGAATTGCACAATCTGTCTTTTTATTCTTACTGGTATCATACAGACTAAAAAAGGCCTCTTCCACATTTTTTAATAATTCTTTGACAGATCCTGGGAAAATGCTTCAATTAGATGATCTCTCAAATAATCATACCAGTGGCACAGTCACTGCTAATATTGAGGTTAACAGTCAAGTATATTTGCAGTAAATCTAACATAGGCTACAGAACTGAAAAAAATATGCAGCATATTTATAATGCTAAGTTAACAATAATCTTTTTGTTTTTTAATATAAAATCGGGTAGTAGATGTGTGAAAAATAAATTACAATTTGCCAAAGTTAATTTAAGTAACAGTAAAAACAGAGTTATCACTGAAGTGACAGTTAAGTTTCTATGTTCTTGAATCATTGTTGTAACTACATTCTTTTAAGAAAAAAATTTTTTAGAAAATGTGTGTTTTTAAAATATGAAACATATATATTTCTTTTAAATAATTGACTCAGTTTTTGTATCTATAATTGTGACACTTATTGTGATAATGAAGACTACTTTTTGTAAATTGTATATATTTAAAGTATACATGATGTTTTGTATACATATGTTTATAAGGAAATGATACTACAGTAAACTATCTTATTTATCATTTTCTGTGTGTGTGTGTGTGTGTGTTGTAAGAGCTCCTAAAATCTACTATATTCACAAAGTTTTAGTTTACAATACAGTATTAACTATAGTCCTCCTGTTATACATTAGCTTTCTAGACTTAATCTTTCATCCTACATAACTGAGACTCTGTGCCCTTTGATGCACTTCCCGTTTCCTACCCCTCGCCACCCCTGGTCGTCATCATTCACAATTTCTTCATCCATTCATCTATCAATGGACACTTAGGTTGTTTCCATATCTTGGCTATTGGTTTTTTTTGTTTGTTTTGGAGTGTTTTTTAACAGACAAATTATTTGGTAACTGTTCAAATTTAAATTTGTTTTTTTAATTGACAGAAATTGTATATATTTATCAATTACCAAATGATGTTTTGAAAAAAGTATACATTGTGGAATGACTAAATTGAGCTAATTAACATATGCATAGCTTCACATACCTATTATATTCTGGTGACAACACACTCAAATTATTTTCAAGAATATGATACATTGTTATTAACTATAGTCACCATGTTGTACAATAGATCTTTTAAATGTGTTCCTTCTAAGTGAAAATTTGTATTCTTTGACCAAAATCTCCCCAACTCACACCTCATCCCCTGGCAACTACCACTCTACTCTCTTCTTTTATGAGTTCAACTTTTTTAGATTCCATATATAAGTGAGATCATGCAGTACTTGTCTTTCTGCACATGGCTTATTCCACTTAACATAATGTTCTTTGGGTTCATCCATGTTATTCCACATGACAGGATTTTATTCTTTTTTAAGGTTGAGTAGTATTTCATTTTATATATAGACATTTTCTTTAACCATTCACCTGTTTAATGAATACTTAGATTAATCCCATATCTTGGCTATTGTAAACAATGTTGCAAAGAACATGGGAATACAGATATCTCTTCAACATACTGATTTTAATTCTTGTGGCTATATACTATCTTAGTCCATTTGTGCTGCTACAATAGAATTCCTGAGACTAGGTAGTTTAAAATGAACACAAATCTACTGACTTGCCGTTCTGAAGACTTGGGATTTTAATATCAAGGTGCTGATATTTTGTGAAGGCCTTCTTGTGCATCAACTCATGGCAGAAGGTGGAAGGGCAAGAGAAAGCGAGAGGTGGGTGAGCTTGCCCTTTTGTAACACCACCAATCCCACCCGTGAGGATGGAGCATCATGGCCTAATCACTACAGAAAGGTCTCACCTGTCGATACTGTTGTAATGGCAATTAAATTTCAACATGAGTTTTGAAGGGGACAAACATTTAAACCATAGCATATACCTGGAAGTGAAATTGCTGGATCATATGGCACTTCTATTTCTAATTTTTGAGGTGGCTCCATACTTTTTCCATAATGGCTGTACCAATTTACATTCCCGCCAGTGCTGTGCAGGGGTTCTCTTTTCTTCAGGTCCTCACCAACACTTGTTATCTGTATTAGTCCGTTTTTCTGTTGCTATAAAAGAATACCTGAGACTTCAACTTTTTGATGTTTCACATATAAGTGGAATTCATAAATTTACAATTTCTAAACAATTTGTAAACAAAAGGTTTATTTGGCTCATGATTCTGCAACAGCTATGTCTGGCACAGGCCTCAGGCTGCTTCTACTCAGGGTGGAAAGTGGCAGGCAGCTGGCAGGTGCAAGGAGATCACATGGTAAAAGGATGCAAGAGAGAGAGAGGTGAAGGGACAGGCTCTCTTTTAGCAATCAGCTCTTTTGGGAACATATCCATTATTGCAAGAGCTAACCTACTCCTCCCCCATACACCAGGGCATTAATCTATTCATGAGTGATCAACTCACATGGCCCAAACCCCTCCCAACACTGCCACACTGGGATAAAATTTCAACATGAGCTTTCAGGGGACAAACATATCCCCCAAATTTTATTATCTTTTGCCTTTTTGATAATAGACACTCCAAAAGGTGTGAGGTATTATCTCATTGTAGTTTTAACTTGCATTTCCCTGATAATTAGTGATGTTGAGCATTTTTTCATATATCTGTTGGCCATTTGTATGTCTTCTTTTGAGAAATGTGTGTTCAGGTCTATTGCCCAGTATTAATCAGTTATTTGTTTTCTTGCTGTTAAGTTGTTTGAGTTTTTTATATATTTTGTATATTAACCATTTATCAAATGTATGGTTGCAAACATTTTCTCACATTCCTTATGTTGGTTTTTTTTTTTTTTTTTTTGATGT
>NW_007728854.1:27988-61615 GCF_000696425.1 Galeopterus variegatus | reverse complement strand
CTTTGTCATCTCATACAAACTAATTATTTTTTTTTCTATTTCTGTGAAAAGTATTATTAGAATTGTGATAGGGATTGCATTGAATCTGTACATCTCTTTGGGTGATAGGGCATTTTAACAATATTATTTATTTAAAACCATAAACAGAGGGTATATTCTCATTTATTTGTGACTTCTTCAATTTTTTCCATCAAAGATTTATAGTTTTTGGTATACATGTTTTTCAATTCCTTGGTTAAATTTATTCCTAAGTATTTTATTATTCTTGGTCGGCATTTTATTTATCTATCTTTTTAATCTTATCATTACACAATGTAAACATTCATTATGGCCCTTTACTAATTTCTCCCTAACCCCCCTTCCTTAACTCCTTTCCCACCTTGGGTGTCTTCAGTTCCATTCTCTTCTTTTGACAGTTCAAAAAATTATTGTGATTGTTGTACCTTTTTTTCTTTTTTGTTTATTTTAGTCCAGCTCGTACTTATGAGTAAGGATATATAGTATTTCTCTTTCTGTACCTGGCTTATTTCACTTAACATAATGTTTTCTAAGTTTATCCATGTTGCTGCAAATGGTGATATTTCATTCCTTTTTATGGCAGAGTAGTTTTCCATTGTGTGTGTATGTTTATTTACATACACACACACACATATTCACATTTTCTTTATGCAGTCATCCATCAAAGGACATTTAGGTTGCCCAACTCTTAACTTTTGTAAATAGAGCTACGATAAACCTGAGAGTGAAGGTATGCCTTTGACATGATGATTTCCATTCTCTTGGGAATATACCCAGCAATGGGATGCTAGATTGTATGTCAGTTCTATCTACAATTGTTTGAGGAAACTCCATACTCTTTTCCATAATGGCTGCACTTATTAACAGTCCTACCAACAGTGTAGGAGGGTTCCCCTTTCCTCTCATCCTTGGCAGCATTTGTTATTCTTTGTCTTTTTGATAATAGCCAGTCTAACTGGGGTGAGATGATTCTCAATGTGGTTTTCATTTGTATTTCTCCAATGCATGGTAATGTTGAGCATTTTTTCATGTGTTTGCTGGTCATTTGTGTATTTTCCTTTGAGAAATGCCTATTCAGCTCTTTTGCCCATTTTTAAATCAGGTTCCTTATTTTTTTCACTGTAAAGTTTGGGTTCATTGTAAATTATGGATGTTAATCCCTTGCTGGGTGCATAGTTTACAAGTAATTTTGCACATTCTGTAGATTGTCTTTCTACTCTGTTAACTGTTTCTTTTGCTGTTCAAAAGCTTTTTAGCTTGATATAATCCCATTTGTTTATTTTTTGTTTTTGTTGCCCGTGCTTTTGGGGTCTTATTTGTAAAGATTTTTCCTAGTCTTATATCCTGAAGTAGTTCCCCTTTGTTTTCCTTTAGGAGTTTTGTAGTTTCAGGTCTTTTATATATAAGCTCTTAATTGATTTTGAGTTGATTGTGGTATATGGAAAGAGGTATAGGTCTAGTTTCATTCTTCTACATATGGATGTCCAGTTTTTCCAGCACCACTTATTGAAGAGACAGTCCTTTCCCTAATGTATGCTCCTGTTGCCCTTGTCAAATATCAGTTGGCTGTAAGTATGTGGGTTGATTTCGGGGTTCTCTATTCTGTTCCATTGGTCCATGTGTCTGTTTTTATGCCAGTACCATGCTGCTTTGGTTACAATAGCTTTGTAGTGTAATTATTTTTTATGTTAACTTCAAAATATACATTGTAGTTGATTTTCATGACCCTTTACCCATTCCTCTTCCCACCTCCCTCTCCCTGTCCCCCCCACATCATATCTGTTCAGTTGTTTTAACAAGTTCAAGGAATTGTTGTGATTGTTGTGTCTTCTTCTTCTCCCACACCCTTTATTTGTTTGTGTATTTATTTATTTATGTATTTTTAGCTCCCACAAGTAAGTGAGAACATGTGGTATTTCTCTTTCTGCCTGACTTGTTTCACTTAATATAATTTTCTCTAAGTCCATCCATGCTGTTGTGAATGGTAGTATATTGTTCTTTTTGGTAGCAGAGTAGAATTCCATTGTGTAGATATACCACAGTTTCCTTATCTACTCATGTGATTAAGGACATTTGGGCTGGTTCCAACTCTTGGCTATTGTAAATAGTGCTGCAGTAAACATGGGAGTACAGATATCCCTTCGGCATGATGATTTCCATTCCTCTAGGTATATTCCCAGCAGTGGAATACCTGGGTCATATGGTAGATCTATCTGTAATTGTTTGAGGAACCTCCATACCATTTTCCATAGAGGTTGCACCATTTTGCAGTCCCACCAACAGTGTATGAGAGTTCCTTATTCTCTGCAACTTCTCCAGCACTTATTCTCAGTCTTTTGGATATTAGCCATCCTGTCTGGAGTGAGATGGTATCTCAAAGTGGTCTTGATTTGCATTTCCCGAATGCTGAGTAATGTTGAGCATTTTTTCATCTGTCTGTTGGGCATTCATATATCTTCCTTTGAGGAGTGCCTATTCATCTCCTTTGCCCATTTTTTAATTGGGTTATTGGCACGGTCCATGCCATGGTGGGGTCCTGAAAAGAATAGCTTGAGCTGCCCTCTCTGAGTTGGCAAGGCCACCGGAGGGAGAGCAGCTGGCAAGGCCACGGCTATGAGCACTTGCTTTCTCTGTAAGGATCTCTGCCTCGACGTAGTGGTACTGCTTTTACTTTCTCTTTTGATGTTTTGGTTAGCATGGCAGGTTCCTGAGTTTCCAAAAGATGTAAAAAATGACACACATACAGTCATTGTCATAAAATTAGATAGTCTCACGAAAGATCTGGGAAGATTAAACAATTCCAAATTTTCTCTTATGAGTCAATTAATTATACCAATGGATATTTCAAAAACATCGGTTATGACTAATCATGAGCAATTGCCTTTACCGGAGAAATTAATAAATAAAAGAAATCCCCATCCTCTCCCTACCATCTGGGTGAACAGATATATGGTATACAAAATGGGGAAAGGAAAAATTTGGTATCCCCCGAGGGAACGTCCAAAATATGATGTAAGCTGGCAAACATCATTTATTGGAGATTGTATTAATGGCAAGAGAATGGTTGGCATTAATGAGAAATTATGTGATTGGGACAATTTAAGTATATGGGAATGAAACCGTAGAACCCCCTTTACTTGGTGGTGTCCAGTTTTAATAAATCATTAAAAATCAGGTATTGGAATAAAAATATATACTGTAACATTATTAAACCTGCAAAATTAGATCTTAGAAGAATAAGAGAGTGCACCTAGTTTTGTGAGGGATGGTGCTATGCACAAGGACACTTTAACATTTAGATCAAGATTACAGGGCCACAGCCAATTCATAACCTCAAAATGTGCATGATAATGCTGCTCAGATATCCATTGTTCCTTTTCATTCCATTAGAACATAAAATCATTAGACGCCCATTAGAATTTAAATGTTAGCATTGTTCCTTTTAGCAAATTTGTACTTACATTTAACAATAGTCATAGGTCATATGATAGTATTGTCTAATAGCCACCACCCTGTTAATAGGGTAGATATTAACGACAGCTTGCCAACAGGAAAAGGTCACAGGTTAACTTCAGGACAATGAGAAGATGGTCCCAATCTGATAACCTAATACCAAAAGGAGGAAGCACGAGTTAATCACCTGAGACGTGCTGACAAAGGGAAAAAACTGGCTTCCCCCGTCCTTTTTGAATTATTGACTCAAGCTTGCTGATGTAATAAAAATAGTACCCAAAGCCCCCCTACAGAGCTGTAAATGTAAATAAAAGGCATTGTCTCATGCTCTACTGGGCTCCAGCCCCAAAGCGCTGATGGCCTGCAGAGAGAGAATGTGCATAGTGATGCATTGAGGTCTCCGTCTGTGTTTGTTATTTTCGCCAACCCTCTCCATCCCTTTTTGGGTACTCACCCCTCGCTGAAGCTGGACTTTGGCAGGTTATTTGTTTTTTTGCTGTAAAATTATTTGAGTTCCTCGCATATTCTGGATATTAATCCTTTGTCAGATGTATATTTTGCAAATATTTTCTCCCACTCTTTTGGTTGTCTTTTCACTCTGTTGATTGTTTCTTTAGCTGTGCTGAAGCTTTTTGGTTTAATATAATCCCATTTCTTTATTTTTCCTTTAGTTGCCTGTGCTTTGTGGGTCATATTTATGAAGTCCATATCCACTTCTACTTCCTGGAGTATTTCCCCTATTTCCTTTAAAGGAGTTTTATTGTTTCAGGATGTATATTTAATTCTTTAATCCATTTTGAATTTGTTTTGGTATATGGTGAGAGGTCCAGGTCTAGTTTCATTCTCCTACATATGAATATCCAGTTTTCCCAGCACCATTTGTTGAAGAAGCAGTCTCTTCCCCAGTGTGTAGATTTGCACCTTTGTCATAGATCAGATGGCTGTAGGTGTATCAGTTGATTTCTGAGTTCTCTATTCTATTCCATTTATTCGTGTGTCTGTTTTTATGCCTATACCATGCTGTTTTGATTATTATTGCTTTGTAATATAGTTTAAAGTCAGGTAGTGTTATGTCTCCAGCTTTTTTTTTTCCCCTCAGGATTGCTTTGACTATGTGTGGTCTTTTGTTATTCCATATAACTATCTGGATAGTTTTTTACATTTCTGAGAAAAGTGTCATTGAATTATTGATGGGAATCGTATTGAATCTGTAGATCACTTTGGGTAATATGGACATTTTCACAATGTTAATTCTTCCAATCCAAGAACATGGGATATCTTTCAATCTTCTTGTGTCCTCTTTAATTTCTCTCAACAGTGTTTTGTAGTGCTCTTCACAGAGATTTTTCACATCCTTGGTTAACTTTATTGTTAAGTTTTTTTTTTTTTTTTTGGTGACTATTGTACATGGGCTAGCTTTCTTGATTTCTTTTTCTGCATGTTCACTGTTGGAGTATAGAAATGCTACTGATTTTGTGTGTTGATTTTGTATCCTGCAACTTTGCTGAAATCATTTAGCAACTCTAGGAGTTTGTCTGTAGAGGCTTTAAGCTGTTCAATATATAGAATCATATAATCTGCCAACAGGGACAGTTTGACTTCATCTTTTCTGATCTGGATGCCCTTTATTTCCTTCTCCTCTCTGATTGTTCTGGCCAGTACTTCCAACACTATGTTGAATAGAAGTGGTAAGAATGGCCATCCTTGTCTAGTTCCTGTTCTTAAGGATATCAATATCAGTATGATATTGGCAGTGAGCTTATCATATATGGCTTTAATTGTATTGAGATGCTTTCCATCTATACCTAACTTGTAGAGAGTCTTTATCATGAAAGAATGTTGAATTTGTCAAATGCTTTTTCAGCATCTATAGAGATGATCATGTGTTTTTTGTCTTTGTTTTTATTGATGTGGTGCATCACATTTATTGATTTGTGTATGCTGAACCAAACTTGCATCCCTGGGTTGAATTCCACTTGATCATGGTGTATAATTTTGTATCTGTGTTGTTGTATTCTGTTAGCTAGTATTTTATTGAGGATTCTTGCATCTATATTCATGAAGGATATTGGCCTGTAGTTTTCTATTTTGATGTGTCTTTGTCTGGTTTTGGTATCAGGGTGATTTTTGCCTCATAGGATGAGTTTGGGAGAATGTCCTCTCTTTCAATCTTTTGGAAAACTTTGTAGAGAATTGGTATCAGTTCCTCTTTGAAGGTTTGGTAGAGCTCTGCAGTGAACCCATCTGGTCCTGGGCTTTTCTTTGTTGGGAGCCTTCTGATAACAGCTTCAATCTCTTTTATTGTTATTGATCTGTTCAGATTTTCTCTATCTTATTGCCTCAATTCGGGTAGTTCGTATGTGTCCAGAAATTTATCCATTTCCTCCAGATTTTCAAATTTGTTTGCATATACATCTTTATAGTAGTCTCTAATTATTCCTTGTATTTCTGAGGTATCAGTTGTAATATCACCTTTTTCATTTCTAATTTTTGTTATTTGGATCTTCTTTCTTCTTTTCTTTTCTTTTTTTTTTCCTTTTTGTCTTTTTTACTGACCGGCACGGGATCACAACCCTCGGTGTCGCGCCCGTACCGGGGACCGGCAACAGGATCGTAACCCTCGGTGTTGCGCCCGTACCGGGGACCGGCAACAGGATCGTAACCCTCGGTGTTGCACCCGCGCCACACTCAACCAGTGAGCGGGAACCGGTCACCACATGGGATCTGAACCCTCGGCGGGAGCACCTCCGCGCTCCCAAGTGGCGCACTCTCCAGTGCACCACCGGGCCGGCCCTTCTTTCTTCTTTTCTTAGATATTTGGGTCCTCTCTCTTTTTTTCTTAGTTAGCCTTGCTAAAGGTTTGTAAATTTTATTTATCTTTTCAAAAAACCAACTTTTTGTTTCACTGATCTTTTGTATCATTTTTTCGGTTTCTATTTCACTAAGTTCTGTTCTGATCTTAAATATTTCTTTCCATCTGCTAACTTTGTGTTTGAATTGTTCTTGTTTTTCTAGTTCATTAATGTGAATTGTTAGGTTTTTTACTTGCCATCTTTCCATTCTTCTGAAGTAAGCATTTAATGTGATAAATTTCTCCCTTAGTACTGCATTTGCAGTATCCCACAGGTTTTGGTATAATGTCTCATTATTTTCATTAGTTTTGATAAATTTGAGGTGTTGGATGGAATGTTCTGTAGATATCTGCCATGTCCAGTTAGTCTAAAGTGTTGTACATATTTTGTGTTTCTCTATCGATTTTTTTGTCTTGATGATCTGTCCAATTCTGAGAGTGGAGTGTTCAGGCCCCCCACTATTATGGTGTTAGTGTCTATCTCATTCTTTAGATCTAATAGTGTGTGATTATAAATCTGGCTGCTCCAACATTCAGTGCATATATATTTCTGATTGTTATGTCTTCTTGATTGGTAGATCCTTTTATCACTATATAGTAGCCTTCTTCATCTCTTCTTATGGTTTTTGCTTTAAAGTCTATCTTCTTATCTGATATAAGAATAACTATTACAGCTTGTTTTTCATTTCTATTTGCATGATATATCTTTTTCCATCCTTTCACTCTTAGTTTATATGTGTCTTTACAGGTGAGGTGTCTTGAAGGCAGCATATTGTTGGGTCCATCTTTTTAATCCTGTCAGTCAGTCTGTGTCTTTTGAGTGGGGAATTTAATCCCTTTACATTTAGAGTTAATATTGGGAGGTATTGATTTACTTCTAGCAATTTACTGATTTTTGTTTAGATTTCTTAAGTAACTTTTGTTCATTTTTTTCTAATTTTGTTTGTCTTCTGTATTTGTTGTTTTCTTGGGGTGGTAGTTAAACTGTATTTTTTCTTTATTGTTAGCATTTTTGTTTTGCTGGTAGGTTTTGTTCTTTCTTGAGTATTCATGGCAATGATGGTTGTTTTTCAGGTATCAAACCCAGTACTTCCTTGAAAATTTCTTGTAAGGCTGGTCGTGTGGTAGTGAACTCATGCAGTTTTTGTTTGTCTGAGAAATATACTATTTGTCCTTCAGTTCAGAAGGATAGACTTGCTGGGTAAAGTATTTTTGGCTGGCAATTTTTTTCCTTTAGTATTTTGAATATATTATCTCATTCTTTTCTGGCTTTTAGGGCTTCTGATGAAAAATCTGATGTTATTCTGATTGGTGCTCCCTTATAGCTGACTTGCCACTTCTCTCTTGCTTTTAAGATTCTCTCTTTGTCTTTGAATTTTACCACTTTGACTATAATGTGTCTTGGAGAGGACCTTTTTGGTTTGAATATGTTTGGGGATCTTTGGGCTTCCTGAGTCTGAAGATCTGTGACTTTCCTTATACCTGGGAAGTTTTCTGCTATTATTTCACTTAATATGTTTTCAATGCCATTTCCTTTTTCTTCCCCTTCTGGAATACCCATGATTTGGATATTTGAGTGCTTAAGGTTGTCTGTTATCTCTCTTTGATTTTCTTCAATTTTTTAAAATTCTTTTTTCTGTTTTCTGGTCTGCCTGTGTTAATTCAAACAGCCTGTCTTCAGGGTCAGAAATTCTCTTTTGCTTGTTCTAGCCTGATGATTAGACTCTCTGTTGTGTTTTTTATTTTGTTGAATGAGTCCTTCAGCTCCTCAAGCTCTGCTACATTCTTTTTCAAGGCATTGATTTATTTGTACATTTTTGCTTTCAGAACCTGTATATATTTTCTCAGTTCATTCTGTTGTCTAACTGAGTTGTCTTGTATCTCATTTAGTTTCATTAAATTGTTGCTCTAAATTCCTTCTCATCATTTCAAAGATTTCCTGTTCTATATTATCCAGAACTTGAGAGTTAATATTTTCCTTTGGTAGTGATGTACTTTGCTGATTTTTCCTATTTCTGCTATCTTTCCTTTGGTGTTTACTCATTGTGGCAGGGAGTATCACAGTCCACTCTTTTCACCCTGATGTCTCGCTTGGATCCTGAAGGGACTGCCAATTCTAGGCAGCAGGAACTAGCCTGCACTTGGGTCCCACAGTGCCTGCCTGTTCTGGAACAGTTGACTTTGGGCATGTGGGTCTGGTGGCTATCAGGCCTCTCTGGTCAGCAGGTACTAACCTGGCCTGTGGGGGACCCCACAGCGCCTGCCTGTTCTGGTGCAGATGACTTGGGGCATGTGGGCCCAGCAGCTCTCAGGCCTCTCTGTGTGGCTGGGACTGGACTGGGGTCCCACATTACCTGCTTCTTCCGGCACTGCTGACTCAGTGTGTGTGGACCCAGAAGCTCTCAGGCCTCTTTGTGCAGCATGAACTGGCCTGGACTGGTGGTCCTGTGGTGCCTACCACTTCTGGCACAGCTGACTCGGGGCATGTGAGTCTGGTGGCTCCCAGGCCTCTCTAAGTGGAGGGGACCAGCCTGGGCTGTATGTCCTGTGGTGCCTGCCTTTTCTGGGGCAGCTGTCTTGGGGTGTGTGAGCCTGGCAGCTCTTGGGCCTTTTTAGGTGGCAGTGACCAACCTGGGCTGGAAATCCCACAGCACCTGCCTTTTCTGGCACAACTGACTCGGGGTGTCTGGGCCCAGAGGCTCTCAGGTCTCTGTAAGCAGTGGGGACTGACCTGGGCTGGAGGTACCACAGCACCTGCCTTTTCTGGCACAACTGACTTGGGGAGTGTGGGCCCAGGTGCTGTTCAGCCTCTCTAAGCCAAGTTTTATAGTATAATTTGAAGTCAGGTAGGGTAATGCCTCTGGCTCTCTTATTTTTATTTTTATTTTTTTTGCTTAGGACTGCTTTGGCTATTTGAGGTCTTTTGTTGTTCTCTATGAATGTTTACAATAGTTTTTTCTAGTTCTGTGAAGAATGTCATTGGTATTTTGATGGGGATTGCATTGAATCTATACATTGCTTTGGATAGTATGGATATTTTCAGCATATTAATCCCTTCAAGAGCATGGAATGTCTTTCCATCTTTTTGTGTCCTCTTTAATTTCATTCAGCAGTGATTCATAGTTCTCATTGTACAAGTCTTTCAACTCCTTGGTTAAATTTAATCCTAGGTATTTTATTTTTTTGGTGAGTATTTTAAATGGGCTAGCTTTCTTGGTTTTGTTTTCTACTAGTTCATTATTGGAGTCTTAAAAAAGTATTGATTTTTGTATTTTATTTTGTGCCATGTAATTTTACTGAAATTGTTTGTCATCTCTAAAAGTTTAGGTTTTTCTATATATACAATGATGTTATCTGGAAAAAGGGACATTTTGACTATGTCTTTTCCAGTCTGGATGCCCTTTATTTCTTTCTATTTCCTGATTGTTCTGGCTAGTACTTTCAGTACTATGTTAAATAGGAGTAGTAAGAGTGGCCATCATTTTCTTGTTCCTTTTCTTAAGGGAAAAGCTGAAAGCTTTCAGGATGATATTGGCAGTGGGTTTGCTATGTATGGCTTTTATGTGTCAAGAAACTTTCCTTCTATACCTAATTTACTAAGAGTCTTTATATTGAAGAGATATTGAACTTTGTCAAATGCTTCTTTCTGCATCTATTGAGATAATCATATGGTTTTTGTCCTTGATTTTGTTGATGTGATGTATCACATTCATTGAGTTGCATATGTTGAAATGTTGAACTATCCTTGCATACCTGGGATGAATCCTACTTGATCATGGTGATTAATTTTTTAAAGTGTTACTGTATTCTGATTACTAATATTTTGTTGAGGATTTTTGCATCTATATTCATCAGAGATATTGGCCTATAATTTTCTTTTTTTGTTGTATCTTTGTCTGGTTTTGGTATCAGGGTAATGCTGGCCTCATGATTGAGTTTGGGATAATGGCCTCTGTTTTAATTTTTTAGAATAATTTGAAGATAATTGGTATTAATTCCTTGTTAAAGGTTTGGTAGAATTCAGCAGTAAAGCCAACTGGTCCTGGGTTTTCTTTGTTGGGAAACTGCTAATTCCTGATTCAATATTGTTGCTTGTTATTGTTCTGTTCAGGTTTTTTATTTCTTCTTGGTTCAGTCTTGGTAGTTTGTATGTGTCCAAAAATTTATCCATTTCCTCCAGGTTTTCAAATTTGTTGGTGTAGAGTTTTGGTATTATAGTCTCTAATGATTCTTTGTATTTCTGTGGTATTTGTTGTAAGGCCCCCTTTTTTATTTCTGCTTTTTGTTATTTGGGTCTTCTCTCTTCTTTTTTAGTTAGCTTTGCTAATGGCTTGTCTATTTGGTTTATCTTCTCAAAAAAAAACCCCACAACTTTTTGTTTCACTGATTTTTCATATCTGTTTTTGAGTGTCTATTTCATTTAGTTCTGCTCTGATCTTAATTATTTCTTATCATCTACTAAAATTGGTATTGGATTGTTCTTGTTTTTCTACTTCTGTGAGGTGTGAATTAGGTTGTTTATTTGAAATATACCTATTCTGTTGATGTGTTTACTGCAGTAAAGTTCCCTCTCAGTACTGCTTTTTCAGTGTCCCACAGGTTTTGTTATGATGTCTTTTTATTTTCCTTAGTTTCAAGAAATTTTTTGGTTTCCTGTTTAATTTCTTCTTGGATGCATAGGTTGTTCAGGAGCATGTTGTTTAATTTTCATGTATTTGTATAGTTTCCAGAGTTTTGCTTATTGATTTCTAGTTTTAATTTGTTGTGGTCTGCAAAGATACTTGAAGTAATTTCAATTCTTTTAAATTTTCTGAGACTGATCTGTAAACTAATGTGTATCCTGGACAATATTCCATGTGTTGATGAGAAGAATGTATATTCTGTAGGTGATGGATGAAATGTTCTGTAGATATCTTCCAGGTCCAATTGGTCTAAGGTGTAGTTTAAATTATTTGTGTCTCTGTTGACTTGTTGGCTAGATGATCTGCCAGTGCTGGGAGAGTTATGTTCAGGTCTCCCACTACAATTGTATTAGGGTCTATCTCTTTCTTAAGGTCTAATAGTGTTTGCTTTATATATCTGGGTGCTCCAATGTTGGGTACATACATATATATGATTGTTATGTCTTCTTGCTGGATCGATCCCTTCATCATTAGATAGTGGCTTCCTTTGTCTATTTTTACGGTTTTTGGTTTAATGTCTATTTTATCTGATATAAGATTAGCTAATCCTCCTCATTTTTGCTTTCCATTTGCATGGTGTATCCTTCAGAAATGAAGAAATAATAGTGTATTTCCAGATAAACAAAAATGCAGGAGTTTACCACCACACAACCATCCCTGCAAGAAATCCTAAAGTCAGTCTTGCATCTAGAATCTTAAAAACAATAATCACTACCACAAATACACAAGAAAGAACAAAACTCCCTGTTAGAACAAAAATGAAAACAAGAAACAGAAATAAACTAAATCTTGCCACCTCAAAAAACCAACACACATCAAAAACAAATAATAAAAAGAGAAGAAAGGAACAAAAGATATTTTAAACATCCAAAAGGAAATCAATGAAATGCCAGGAGAAAGACAATACCTTTGAATAATGGATGAAGAAATTGTGGTATTTATGAGTACATACAATGGATTATTATTCAGCCATTTAAAAATGGAAATGCAGCATCCTGAGATAAGGAGGAACTCCTCAGGAAAGCTCATCTTTAGACCTCCTAATACCATTAAATTTATATCTGTGTGTATGCATACATATTTGTTATATATTATATATCATATATATTATATAAACAATATAAACATATATTTAATCAGCACAGTGTTATTCATTTAGCATTCTCACAATGTTTATAACTTTAAAAATATTTTATAACACATAATTTCTTTTTTTTCTAATAGTTTATGGGAAGATACAATGTTCTTCTCCTAAACTTTCTTCACAGTTTAGATGCTACAGAAATTATTGCCACAAGTCAACCTAAATTATCTCTTTATTTATGCTGTATTCCTGACACATTGTACAGTTATTTTTCACAACTACAAGTGAGAAAGTGGGAAGAAGGGTGTCAGTTCACAACCACCCAGAGAACTCTCCTGCACTAAATATAATGTGAATGTTAAACTACAAATAGTATATGTTCGAAACTAAAAGTGCTATTGTTCTCTATTCATCTTACCCTGAGTGTACTTTGAATCAGAGGCAGATTTCTAGTTAGTTACCATCCAGGAAATAATAGGTGCTTTAGAACTTCCTACTGCAGAGACATGATGAAAGCCAGCTGGAAAATTCTACAGAGTGGCCACAGATTTCATTGGTGAAGGACAAAAAGAATGTATTTTTTTTCAGTTTATATACAGGAGATAGGTCCCCAATCCCTACCTCTCCTAAAAAGAGGAAAAACACCTTTGCTCCTTTGAAATGGGACATAGAGGAGACTAAGTTTTCCCACTAACTTTTTAGAATGCAAATACATCTTTCAAAGAGCCAAGTAAATGCCTGCTGGTCTCTGATTTTTATGACCTAAAGATGTCTTCCATGTTTTTTGAAATGTAAATACGTACAGATATTTATCTTCAGTCCTTCTGGCATTTGGGGAGCTGGGATCTAGTTTGGGCTGTAACCATCTGGCTGACTTGAAGATATAATAGAATGCTTAATATCCCTTCAAGTCAGAGCAATTAGTTACTTAAATAATGACAGTAATATCACAGAGAGAGGTGAGTTTTGGGAAAAAAACAAAATAAAACAAAATATTGTATTGGTCTGTGTTATACTTTTTCTTGCCTTTAACTAATCATTTGTGACCTTATCTGAAATACATATCTCCTAGGCTAGTTAATTTATTTGTTTTCAGAGAAAGGATAGGAGTTTTTTATATTCCTGTATAGTTGATGTTAAAGTGATTTTGCCAATGGTTATCTACCAGACTTCCTTACTTTATAATCAATCTTTGGACACTTAATGCAAGAGTTAAAAGAAAAAAAAAAGAGGTCGAGGTTTACAATCTGGTAAATTAAACAGTATGTCATGATATCAGAACAGTACATCAAATTTTATTGAAAGGGGGAAAATAGGTTAATAAGCCATTATTACAGCAATATTTGTATTCCAGTTAGAAATAGCAACATGATCTCATCGCTTTTTTTAAGGGGTAATTTTTTTATTGTTTCTGGCAGTATTTTCTCAGCTGTTATATGAAACAATATGAAATACCTTAATGCCAAGATTTTGGCCTCTAATTCTCTAATGCTGTTCTTCACTAAAAGGAACCAGGATTCTTAGTGTAATGACTGATTCAATATTTGGGACAAGAAAACTCAAAGTGAGCCTTGACAGAAAGCAAATAATTTTTTGTAGGTGCTGAAGGTTGTATTAAGTAGTATCAGAGAGAAATTTCAACTTGCATGAAAAAAAGGAGAGGCCAAGAAGAACAAATTGAACATTAAAACAAAATAAAGTTCTTGCTTTTGAGTTAGGTGTAGCTGGTCTGGGCAGGACAACACTTCCTCTGATGATAACTAAATAAACCTGGATAAGTTCTAAAAAGTGTATTTTTAGAAGTATCCAAGAGCAGTGGAAGCAATGAGGACAAACAAAAGGTCTAGAGAAGAGAGAATTGTTCATTAGTGAGCTGACACTTGGCAGCTATTATTCTTCCCCTGTACGCATTTGCAGGTCCTGGGTGTGGGCTGCTGATATGGGCATGGGCCAAGCCATGAGCTCACGCTGGGTCAACAACTAGATCACAAAAAGACATAATGGGAGACTTGGGGCTCTTAAATATATGGCTTGTCTTCTGTACAAGACACTTATTGAATTTTAAAAGGATGAGTGAAATGGCCCACAATCTTACAGTATTTAGAAACAAAAGATCTACCAACCTGGGGTAAGGGACCTGAGAGCAAGAGAGGCTAGATAAGATAGCATTAAAGGAAGATGTGAATAGACACTGGGATATAGCACTACCTTTGCATGTGGGCACATCATTATAGGGCCTGAGAACTCAGGAATGGTTCCTGTCAAAATCACACTGTTGAAGAATAGGAAACCAAAAGGCATTTTGGCTTTCATGTGGGACTGAAGTATCATGTTGGAGTTTTCAAACATGCCCATTTTTTACCTCATGGAATTTATCAAATTTTGAAGCTGTGTGGGGTAAAATATTAAAGAGAAAACCTGAAAACCTCTCATAAGTGAAACTCAATATCCTGCATTCTTGCAGTGATGAGGTGACAAAGACCCATAAGATCTCATTTAAAGCCCCAGAAAGAAGGCAATGCCTTAGGAACAGGAGTGAGCCAGAAGTTGACAGAATCCCACTGGTATAGAACCTAACCATAACTCCAAACTAGATCTCAAAAGGAAAGTTTCATAATGATAAAGAGTTCAATTCAAAAGGAAGATATCAGAATGCTAAACCTATATGTTATATGAATATTATGTCATCTACAAAGAGTTAGAAAAACCATAAAGACATGAGACAGTCCCCATGGAGTATTCTAGGGCTTAAAATATTTGCATTTTAAGCATTCGGTTAGAATGAAATGTTATGTATTTCTAAGGAGATGGGCTAATGCCTTACAGTGTTCTTGAATTTTCAGTCAGTTTTGTTCTGGAAGCCAGAACAGAAAAAGGAGATGGTAAAGGTAATCTGAAAAATCAACTTAGAAGAAGACAGTGAGAAAATAATAATGTAGGTGACCATGCCTTTTATAAAATCAGATGTAATCACAGGTACATAATTGGCTTGGTAAATAAAAAAAGTAAACATTTATTGATACCATAGAGAAATAATAAGTTCAACAGTAGAGGGGAAGATTAGAGAGTTTGAAAAGGTAAAATAAGTATGTATTTTAGCTGTGAGCTGTGTGATATGCTCTTGCTGAGAATGCGTATTTAGACTGGCACTATGAACAGAGGAGCATCTTGTTAGTGAAAAAGCCAGAACTGGGAAACTGAAAGCATGTTTGGGAGCAAAATATAGGTGAGAAGTTAGGCATAGAAGCCTGAAATATACACAAGCCTGCACTCAATAAAGGAAATAGAGTGAGAAGTAAGAAGAGTCATCATGATCTGGGGGTTGGGAGAAAAACAAAAGATGATGCACATTTTCATCAAACCTTAATAAGCAGTCACTTAAAGTGAGGGTAAGGAACTAGTTTATAAACGAGGTGATTAGTAGTAAGTGTGGCAGTCTTGGAGGGGAGTTACTCAGGTGACTGTTCATTGAGAAAAGAGAGAGTACTTAGATACTCCAGGGAGGATTATTGCACACAGTCTAAATTGGCATGGATACCTGAAGATCTACAGAGACATTATGGCCTTCCCCTTAGAATGGGACTACATGAAAGATGGGACAAATGAGCCACTTCAGATGGCCAATATCCGACAATAGTCAAAGTCCAGTAGATTCAGTGGTTCTGTGAATCAATTTGGTGTGTATCTACCAGTTACTAAATACATAAGTGAAAGTGACATATCGGTACACACAAACACACACGGATATATATGTACATTATGTCCTATGTCATTGTATATGTATGTTTATATATAAACACACACATTACTCTTTTATTATGTAAAAAGAATAAGGCAAAAAGAAAAGTTACATAATTTTACACAGCTAATAATTGACAGAACCGAGGTTTGAATCCAGGCTATCACGTATGAGTGTCTGAGTAGTCAACCTTTGTGACATTACCTGTTCTGAAAGTATAATAGAGTATTTTGCGTTCACCAAATTGTGGAATAGCATTGAACTTAAACTGCAGACACCATTTCATCTCAATTCTTATGTATTTTATATAGTAAAATAAATAAATAATATCACAAAGCAAGTCATTCTGCTTTATAAATTGAGTGATTTTTTTCATCAGTCAACATAGTCTGATTCTGGCAAGTTTATTGTGCCACAGATTTGAGTGCTAACGGCCTCTTGAAGAAAATTGGCTTTTGCAAAATAGTCAGTTTTAAAGCAGTCACATTGCAAACCCCTCCAGCAGAAAGGAGTAAAAATGCTATTTCATTTATTTTGTAATTTCTCTTTGGATCTGTTCTTCTGGAAAAGATGAAATTGAGCCAAATAGTTTTTCACTGCATTGGAGGTCACAGAAAAGAATCTTTTTCTTATGGGAAATGGTCCACAGAGACCCAATGCACCCAATGGCATCCAATTAAATTGCTGGAAAGGCTGTGAGCTGAGTTTGCTTGGCCACCCCTGTACTTGCCACATTGCACCCCCGATGAAGGGAAACAATTTTATGACTCTTCTAACATTGTGCTCAGAAGTGAAATAGTCACGATCAGTTTGCATCATCCAGTTTATTCCTCTAAGCTGAAAACATGTTTTAACTGAAGCCACAGAAGTGATAAAAACCCTTCTGGTATGAGTGTCTGAGTAGTCAACCTTTGTGACATTACCTGTTCTGAAAGTATAATAGAGTATTTTGCGTTCACCAAATTGTGGAATAGCATTGAACTTAAACTGCAGACACCATTTCATCTCAATTCTTATGTATTTTATATAGTAAAATAAATAAATAATATCACAAAGCAAGTCATTCTGCTTTATAAATTGAGTGAAGTGTCTGAGTAGTCAACCTTTGTGACATTACCTGTTCTGAAAGTATAATAGAGTATTTTGCATTCACCAAATTGTGGAATAGCATTGAACTTAAACTGCAGACACCATTTCATCTCAATTCTTATGTATTTTATATAGTAAAATAAATAAATAATATCGCAAAGCAAGTCATTCTGCTTTATAAATTGAGTGATTTTTTTCATCAGTCAACATAGTCTGATTCTGGCAAGTTTATTGTGCCACAGATTTGAGTGCTAACGGCCTCTTGAAGAAAATTGGCTTTTGCAAAATAGTCAGTTTTAAAGCAGTCACATTGCAAACCCCTCCAGCAGAAAGGAGTAAAAATGCTATTTCATTTATTTTGTAATTTCTCTTTGGATCTGTTCTTCTGGAAAAGATGAAATTGAGCCAAATAGTTTTTCACTGCATTGGAGGTCACAGAAAAGAATCTTTTTCTTATGGGAAATGGTCCACAGAGACCCAATGCACCCAATGGCATCCAATTAAATTGCTGGAAAGGCTGTGAGCTGAGTTTGCTTGGCCACCCCTGTACTTGCCACATTGCACCCCCGATGAAGGGAAACAATTTTATGACTCTTCTAACATTGTGCTCAGAAGTGAAATAGTCACGATCAGTTTGCATCATCCAGTTTATTCCTCTAAGCTGAAAACATGTTTTAACTGAAGCCACAGAAGTGATAAAAACCCTTCTAAAATATTACTAAACAACATGGTGAGTTGAGGACATCCCTTTGCTCCCTTGATCTCCTACTTAAGGTCGGAAAAAATTCCATTTTGCCCTTTGGTTCTTACATTTCTGCAATAGATTTTGAACACTGTAATGAATGACCTCATTCATGTTCACATCACTCAATTTTATCCCAAGTCTTCAGCTGGTAAAAAGAGAAAAGATGACTTGTCCAAAGTCACTCAGTGTCAACATTGTTGAAATAGGTTCATTCATTTATTTAATAAATATTAATTAAGCCATGAAGATATGCCAAGTATTACATTTAGCATTAGAAATGAAAAATGAATTATAAATAGTAACAGCCCTAATAAACATCCAGGGCAGTAGGAGAGACAGAACTAGAAACAAATACAATAAAATAATGTGTAAAAAGTGCTTTAATAAGATTGTACAAGGATCAGAGATGGCACAGAGAAGGAAATAATTATCTCTTTGTTCTTTTCCTGTCATCTTCAGACTTTTGAAACTCCATCAGTAAAACACATAGAAAAAATAAAATTTTAAGTTTAAAATTAGTTTATTAGCAACCTCAAAATTTTTTACAAAGGAACTGGTAATACTACTGGCTAAATTTGAATATGACTTGGTCATTATGTTTTGTTTACTCTTTCAAACGCTATCACAAAACTCAGTTTTTTACAGTTTTAGCTGTGAAATAGATATATTCCAACATAAATGTTCTATATGTTGATTCTTCATAAATGTCAAGAAATACACTTTTTCACAACTTTCAGTGACTTCTCAGGATTATTGTTTAATAATTTTATTACTTCCTAAATAAGGGGCTTAGAAGTGTTAGGTTTCGTCTGTAAACTGCTAAACGACCAAATGCTTAAGCAGCCTCTTCTGTAGATTCAGTCTGTAGTTATGATGGCTAAGAGGCCAGCTACAAAGTGACACCTTTTTTTATCGCTTCCTTTCCAAAGATTAAGCTCACCTACTTTTAAAGCAAGGGTAGCAACAAACAGAAAGAGAGAAGGTAATGGATATCTTTGTTTTGTTTACATCCTGGCCTTAGGTATAACAGATTGTGAGATAACCACACCTCTTTCCTTTGAGGGAGCTGCTTCTTCCTCTCTATAGCTCTGTAATCTGATTCATTCTCTTTCAGAAAACTCTGGCGGGACTGATGCATCAGGCTACTTCCATTCTCTGGCTATCTCAAAGTGTCCTACTCTTTGTGTCACACTATTCTGTGTTAAGTTCTTCATCGTACTTCTACTTAGCTAAATTAATTTTATATGTTTTTATCCTTGTCGATTTTTTCATCGTACTTTTAAATACACAAAAAGACAGACTTTTTCTGGTTCACTTCTGTATATCTAAACTGAGAACATGACCTAGAACTTAATAGGTTTTCATACAATATTTACTGAATGAATGGATTGGCACAAGGATAGGAATGTGGCACAAGACACAATCAAATTCCTTCACCTAGAGTTTTCCAAGTACAGTTGACAGGGAAATATCATCTTCTCTCAGATCCTGCAGTTATGAGAATGTAGTCTTAGAGTCACCAGTTTCCATGTCTCTGTGGAGTTTCAAAGCCAAATAGTCCTGACCAATCAGGGTAGAAGAGGAAAGCAGTTTGACATCTTGAACATCTGCAGATGGAAGTACAAACTAGTAATACTCATCATACTTTCCACTTAGCACCTTAGAGAATAAATAGTAACAGCCCTAATAAACATCCAGGGCAGTAGGAGAGACAGAACTAGAAACAAATACAATAAAATAATGTGTAAAAAGTGCTTTAATAAGATTGTACAAGGATCAGAGATGGCACAGAGAAGGAAATAATTATCTCTTTGTTCTTTTCCTGTCATCTTCAGACTTTTGAAACTCCATCAGTAAAACACATAGAAAAAATAAAATTTTAAGTTTAAAATTAGTTTATTAGCAACCTCAAAATTTTTTACAAAGGAACTGGTAATACTACTGGCTAAATTTGAATATGACTTGGTCATTATGTTTTGTTTACTCTTTCAAACGCTATCACAAAACTCAGTTTTTTACAGTTTTAGCTGTGAAATAGATATATTCCAACATAAATGTTCTATATGTTGATTCTTCATAAATGTCAAGAAATACACTTTTTCACAACTTTCAGTGACTTCTCAGGATTATTGTTTAATAATTTTATTACTTCCTAAATAAGGGGCTTAGAAGTGTTAGGTTTCGTCTGTAAACTGCTAAACGACCAAATGCTTAAGCAGCATCTTCTGTAGATTCAGTCTGTAGTTATGATGGCTAAGAGGCCAGCTACAAAGTGACACCTTTTTTTATCACTTCCTTTCCAAAGATTAAGCTCACCTACTTTTAAAGCAAGGGTAGCAACAAACAGAAAGAGAGAAGGTAATGGATATCTTTGTTTTGTTTACATCCTGGCCTTGGGTATAACAGATTGTGAGATAACCACACCTCTTTCCTTTGAGGGAGCTGCTTCTTCCTCTCTATAGCTCTGTAATCTGATTCATTCTCTTTCAGAAAACCCTGGCTGGACTGATGGATGCATCAGGCTACTTCCATTCTCTGGCTATCTCAAAGTGTCCTACTCTTTGTGTCACACTATTCTGTGTTAAGTTCTTCATCGTACTTCTACTTAGCTAAATTAATTTTATATGTTTTTATCCTTGTCGATTTTCTGGTTTTCTCATCGTACTTTTAAATACACAAAAAGACAGACTTTTTCTGGTTCACTTCTGTATATCTAAACTGAGAACATGACCTAGAACTTAATAGGTTTTCATACAATATTTACTGAATGAATGGATTGGCACAAGGATAGGAATGTGGCACAAGACACAATCAAATTCCTTCACCTAGAGTTTTCCAAGTACAGTTGACAGGGAAATATCTTCTCTCAGATCCTGCAGTTATGAGAATGTAGTCTTAGAGTCACCAGTTTCCATGTCTCTGTGGAGTTTCAAAGCCAAACAGTCCTGACTAATCAGGGTAGAAGAGGAAAGCAGTTTGACATCTTGAACATCTGCAGATGGAAGTACAAACTAGTAATACTCATAATACTTTCCACTTAGCACCTTAGAGAATAAACAGCACATTTACCTAGAGTAGATCACCTGAGAGCCATACCTTTATGAAGAATTAAATGTATTAATAGCCCTATTTTCCAGATAGGTGAAAGTAGTGATGCTCAGGTAATACTTATTAGTATCATAATGATAATAAGATTTCACATTGAATGCTTATAATATGCCAAAACTTATACTGAGCACATTATATCAATTATCTCTTTAATCATCATGAATACCCTGGAGGTAAATTCTATCATCATCCCTATCTAAGTTTCTTGGAAGCTGCAGCATAGAAGGGTTAAATCCATTCCTAAGCCACAAAGCTGATAGTTAGATGAACAGCAAAATTCACAAAGCTAGTCAGATAGCCAAAACCTGAACTTGTCTATCCTGAGAAATCACTTATCTGACATTATTGCTATAAATAAGTATCAGAGTATATTCAGATATGTTTTGTGGTTACCTTTTTTGAAAGAGTCATTGTATTTAACATAATTGATTTATTTAACATGAACGATTTACCATTGCTTTTGGATTACTTCCACATCTACATCTCTATTTCTAATTTCCTATTTGACTTTTGGCACAGCTGTCTTGAACAGAAAGTAGTTCAGTGTGATTGGAGTATTGATTGTATGAAGAGAGGAGTACTACACAAAACTGGGAATAGTAGCTATTAAATAAGCAAAATGGGGCAAGTTTATGAAGAACCTTAAATTTCAGTTAAGAACCATGGCCTTTATCTATAAGGAAAGGGACCAGTGGGAACTCTGGATGGAACCGTGCACTTATTCATGTTTTTCAAGACATGGTTCTAGAATAAATATCATTCTTTCTCCCTTGGACTATTTAACTTGCTTTCTCTAATTTCTTGCATTTGATTTTCCCGTGCTTCAATTCTGAATGACTACTCTGACTGTGGTGTTCTGTTCAAAAAGCATCAGTGTCTCTTTGCTATAACAGAACACCTGAAACTGGGTGATTTACAAAGAAAAATAACATTTATTGATTATACTTTTTGAGGCTGGGAAGTCCAAAGTCCATCTGGTAGTGGTGACAGTGACCCAGGGGTCTCACATTGCAAGATGGTGGAAGGAGAGAGAGTGGAGAGAGAGAAAGAGAAAGACAGACTCTCTTTTTCTTTTAAAGCCCTCAGATCCACACCCCTGACCACCATTTTTCATCCATTCATTACCACACAGTCTTACAATCCAATCACCTCTTCAATGCCCCACCTTACAATGACCATAATAGGATTTCCCATCCTCTTTGTAGTCACAGTGGGGGTTAAGTTTCTAGTACATAAAACTTGTGGGACACAATTCAAACTTCAGAGACTTTCAGGGGGACATAATTCAATCCACTGTGGAATATTTTTGTCATATACTCTGGTTGACAAGAGGAAGAAAAAACTATTCTTTTTTTTTTGTCCTTTTTTGAGACTGGCCACACCACGCTCAGCCAGTGAGTGCTATGAGTGCACCGGTCATCCCTATATAGGATCTGAACCCGCGGCGGGAGCGCTGCTACGCTCCCAGTGCTGCACTCTCCCGAGTGCGCCACGGGCTCAGCCGGAAAAAACTATTCTTTATTAGTTAGTTCTTATAGAATACCTTTTACATATTGTATTAGTACGTTTTGTGTTGCTATAACAGAACACCTGAAACTGGGTGATTTACAAAGAAAAATAACATTTATTGATTATAGTTTTTGAGGCTGGGAAGTCCAAAGTCCATCTGGTAGTGGTGACAGTGACCCAGAGGTCTCACATTGCAAGATGGTGGAAGCAGAGAGAGTGGAGAGAGAGAAAGACAGACTCTCTTTTTCTTTTAAAGCCCTCAGATCCACACCCCTGACCACCATTTTTCATCCATTCACTACTACACAGTCTTACAATCCAATCACCTCTTCAATGCCCCACCTTACAATGACCATAATAGGATTTCCCATCCTCTTTATAGTCACAGTGGGGGTTAAGTTTCTAATACATAAAACTTGTGGGACACAATTCAAACTTCAGAGACTTTCAGGGGGACATAATTCAATCCACTGCACATATGTATCATACATTATAAATATTTATTATATCAAAGCAAAATTAATTTTATATTGTACCAGAGAGATATTAAATTTTTCACTAAGCATACCATTTTTACTTAAAGTGTTAAATAATTAGTAGAATATTTGGGCTTGCCTCTAGAATTGTTTAATAACAGAAGAAATTCTTACTTTTCTGGAATATTGAATAATTTGGGATAACTAGGTAGCTCTTTATTTTTACTTAAAGTGTTAAATAATTAGTAGAATATTTGGGCTTGCCTCTAGAATTGTTTAAAAACAGAAGAAATTCTTACTTTTCTGGAATATTGAGTAATTTGGGATAACTAGATAGCTCTTCAAAGTATCTTAATTTATTTATATCCACAGCAATATTTTATGATATAATCATTAAGAACATTTTCTTATTCACACAATGTCTAAATGATATTTATGTGAATATTGAAAAAAAACTGAATTGTAGGAATCCTTTATCCATATAGCGGCATAGGGAAATGTGTAAGATATGTAAGCAAATGAACAGTATATTAAAAGACCACAAAAGTTTTTTATTTGCCAAATCTCTAGTTTACAATTTTTCCTACCTTCAAAATCAGTGGTTCTTAACCAGAAGTAATTTTGACCACAAGCACATTTGTCAATGTCTGGAGACATTTTTTGTTTTGTTTTGCTTCAATGGGGGCAGATGTGCTATTGGTATCTAGTGGGTAGAGGCTAGGAATGCTAGTTAACATCCTAAAATGCATAGGACAGCTCCCCCACCTCCCAGCAAATAATTTTCCAGCCCAAAATGTCAATACCGCACAGGATAAGAAACCAGGCTATAAATAATTATGTTTTATCAATTATCACAAATATTTGCAAATTTTAAAATAAATGTCTTGAGTTATTTTAACAATTTTTACTGTCATTATTCAGAAATTCTTTGAAAAGTGGTGCTCAAATTAATTTCTGAACCAAACACACAGAAACATTTTTAACAACTCAGAAATAGCAGCCATGAGAGATTTATCAAGAATTTTCGAAGCCCAAGTTCAAGGGCCCTCACTTAGACAGACCCCTTTTGGGAAAGGGTATTAAAAGTACTACTATTATATAATAATAGTTAATAACCATTGCATACTAGTTTATATTATTATAAAATTTTACCATTATATAATGTTACAATTATTATATAGAACAATAGAATGGTTTAGCAGCAGTCATTTTAAACTGTTATTACACTCAACTTAATTTCTCTCTCTGTCATACTTACCCTCATTTTGGGTAACACTGGAATGACCATAAATGTCATCATAAATTTCTGATTTTTTTGTGGTTTATTTTATCAATTAATTAGATATTCAATTTCAGACCTGATATAGGAGAAGCTGTCAGTGCCCTTCCAGTATTCCCTGCCCCAAGCTTATTCTGGAGCTCAACAGGGCGTTGCTGGACAGTTCCCGTACATGGTCATGACTTCCACCTAAAGCCCTTCCCTTCTTCAGAACTTTCTTTGACTTCATGAGTGTGCACAGCCCATGAATACACACAAGCATAGTGAAGGCCAGAAATAGTGGGGAATTACTGTCCCCAGGAACAACCCTCAATCAGTGATAAATAGTAGTGTAATATTCTGAATAGTAGTGTAATATTCTTCAGCTTCCTTGACTCTTGATGTGACATTCTGAGGTGTGATCTGAAATGTCTCCCAGAGGACCCACAACAAGGTTGACCTCATTATTTAAGGTGACCTTATTATTTAGGATCCCTTTATTGGCTTTATTTCTTCTCCATGTCAGTACCTCATATCCTCATTGCGTTTATGGGATCAATTTCCACATAACTAATTCCACCCATCTTCTCCTGGAATTTGCTTTTGGGAAACCCAAACTAAGGCATTGGTTTTTGTATTTGCAAATTTGTATCATTTTTCTTTAAAAGAACCTCCTATATTGTGTAACCTCAACCTTCATGCAACCCCTATCCTTCTCTCAAGGTAGCATACTTACTTTTGGAAAAAGAAAACCTTTAGCTAATTCTGAAGGACGTCACCCACCCCAGGTCAACAGGCGAGCCAGTAAAATTACTATTATTTACTTTTAAAAAATGCTGGCTGTTTTTATATATGTGTGTATGTATGTATGTATGTATGTATGTATGTATGTATGTATGTACGTATCATGAGATTACCTAAAGAAACATTTTAGTTTTTATATTAGGAAAAATATTTTTAAAAACTCTACCTTCATGGGCCGAGCCCGTGGCACACTCGGGAGAGTGTGGCGCTGGGAGCGCAGCAGTGCTCCCGCCGCGGGTTCGGATCCTATATAGGGATGACCGGCTGAGTCATCCCTGGCTGAGTGTGGTGCAGCCGGTCTCAAAAAAAAAAACAAAAAAAAAAACTCTACCTTCATCATTTATCATTAACAGAGTTTATGGGTTGAAGCAGTAAACTTTGATGCCATTTTGACCTGACTGATTCAACCATCATGCCCCTAAAGCTATTGTTAAATTGGAGAACTTAAGCCAACAGACCAAATAAAAACAGTAAGTAAATGCCAATTTGGCTTGCATTCCAATAAACAAGAGCAAGACTCATAAACAAAAACCAGTCAGAATTGGATGGGGATGTCTTCAGTGGCTCACAGGATTGGTAATGGGATATGTGAAACCTTTTCTTTCTGGGTCAGTAATCTAAATCCAGCCTGGGTTGGTTGAATGCAAAAAAGTCATTATTTCACAGTTGATTTATACACTCTGTGGAATGAGTCTGGTTTCACTCCAGGTTTGGTAGACAGGTGTCTGCAGACTAGTACTCCCCCTCACACAGAGCAGTAATTGGCCACCTTCTTAGCAGCCTCCACAGAAAGGCCAGGGATTAAATGAACATTGAAACTGAACTGTACTCACTGTGGCAGACTCAGGAGCCTCAGTCCACTGGCCAGACAGGATTGATAGCAAAGTAGCATTTTCCTTTTGCTGCCTTGTGCTGTGTGGATTGAAGGGGAAATTCAGAATACCAGATGTCAGCTTGCTATTTGTCCAGGGCACTTAAAACATTTTGAAAAGAAAAGGATTTCAAAGGAGCTTATCAAAAATTGCTTTTGGCACAGAGTTCTGTTTGACATGCTTCAACATAGGAGTAAAATGCCACAGCCGAATTACAACCCCTGCATACACAAGTTTATTATCACAAAGCTCAAAAAGACCACACTGAAATAACTCTCCTTTGGGCATTTAGGTGAAAGGTGGGGCTCCATTTGATTTCCTTCTGGTTTCAAGATAGGTAATAGAGTGGTCATTTTCAAACAGTAAATTAAGAAGTAAAAAATGATTTTCAACTTTCATAATTTTTCTCAGGGTATCTTCGAAGGGTGTATTATTAGTTTGTCCTAATGCAAAACTACCGACTGAAACTAATCTCCCTAATGAGGTTCATTTGTCCTTTGACAAAGCAATAAATAGTTTCCTTGAGGAAATCTTAACTAATAGTGTGGCCGGTACCTTATAATTAATTTTCTTCCCCAATTCTTGCAAGCATGAAAACAAACAGTAAAATTTTCATTTGTTCATCTATTTAGAACAACTGTTTAGCAGAGATATGCTTGATTAATGGATTTAATTTGTTCCTTTCTTCTCTGTAGTCAGTTTTCATATTACATCGGTTATCAGAGGATAGGACAATAATATGGGCATTCCCACTGTGCTCCACTCCATCAGTGTCAGGGCTGGCTTCTAGCTCCGGGTCTGCATCTTTAACCTTTGTCGTCCTGCAGAATCTTTCATCAATCTGTGTTACAGTCACCTTGGGAAGAGAAGGCAGAAGCACTCAGTCAGCACTTACAGGTAGTAAAGTGTGTCATTATTTCTAACGAAATGCTGGCAGCAGTGCACCTTTCATTTCCAACCAAAATATGATTTGTGAGATCAGCAACCCAACTGTTAAAAAGAGAAAAATGGAAGGTACCAGTCTGGTCACTACAAGGCCCTCTATGAAAACCAACACAAAATGCTTAATGCTTCCCTGCATGCAGAACACTTTAGTTTTGCAAATTGAGAATATGATTTGTGAGATCAGCAACCCAACTGTTAAAAAGAGAAAAATGGAAGGTACCAGTCTTCACTACAAGGCCCTCTATGAAAACCAACACAAAATGCTTAATGCTTCCCTGCATGCAGAACACTTTAGTTTTGCAAATTGAGTATTATTGTCAGATAATGAAAATACCTAGGTAGAGGTCAAATAGCACCATAAAAATATAATAGCAGTCTTCATAATACTCACCATTTCATAGAAAGGGACAAATCCTCACGGTTCAAGTTTGTAGTTCACTTGACCTTTCAGTGCGACATAAATAGCCGTCATCTCTAGCTTGAGGGCTTTTTATTATTTTTTAAGCCTATGTGTAATATAGACTTTGCAGAAAGATGAAAATGCTTAGGAAACTTTAAGGGATATCATTTGGGGGGCAATTTTTGACTCCAACATAAAATTTAAAAACTAAAATATATTGTTAGATTTTTTTTGTATATAAAATGTACTTATATGTTACATAATTTTACCAAGGGAGTTGCTTTTTTTCATATTTGAAGATGAAGATCTAAATTAGTACATTTAAAATACAGAAAATATATTCTGAATACATGATGGTAGTATTTTGGATACTGAGTTCCATGCTTAGAAAAAAAGCCTTCTTTTCTATATAAAAGGAGATCTCTTTAAAATAGTTAAAGTGCATTTTGTTATTTTCTTAGCATCTTGTCTGTATGATTGGACATTCCTATTACAGAATTATGTGCAAAAAATTCAAGTTAACGCCTCAGGGAATAACTATGAAACAATACATTTTAAAATGATTGTTGGCATTTATTCCAATCATTTCTTATCCTATTTTGGAAGATAAAAATAAGCACCAAAATAAAATGCTTGATACTTAGGAAAACTTTCAGAATTTATATATAACTGTGACAGACTTGAACTGATGTAGAGTCAAGATTTAGGTTCCAGCATTGTCACTTACTATTTACAAGTTATTAGGCTAGTCACTTATTTTTGTGAGAATAATACGAAAGTGCTTCAAAAATCTCATGGAAAAATTTGTGTTTTAATTCTATTTTTCCACAAACTTTTTGGCCTACCCTAGTACAATTGTTATAAACCTCTTAATTATGCAAATGTGAGGCTCTTCACTTCACAATGGAAGATCAATTTCAGTGGCTCCCCTCCGTGCACTAATTTTATCAGTATTCCCTATTTGGGGATGTAATGCACTTAGCAATCTCACCTTCCAGCCACATGCCTATGCAACCCTCCAGTCGTCCTGAACCTCCTCCTGTTCCCTCTGTTCCCTGTGTATTGCTATGGCTCTGACTCGGGGGTGTGCCTCTGCCTGGCTAGTGCTTGCTCATCCTCCTTCTTCACATATCTGCTCAATAAATTCCTACCTGTCTTAATCACTTAGATTAAATGCCCCTTGCTCCCTGAAATCTTTACAAATTAACCTGGTTGGAATTAATTTCTTCCATCTTTGTGGCTTCATAGTACTTTCCCCCCATTTTTTTGTAATGTATGAACTACAGTATGACTTGAAATATAGTTGTGGGCATATTTGTCTGTCTTTACCACTAAATTGCAAGGTCTTGAAGTATAGACTACATGCTTTTCTAATCTCTCTGTTACCCTTGCCTTGCTGCAGAAGCAGAGCAAAAATCCCTGGCACACAAGTGAAGCTCAAGAAAAATGTATTGAGTGGATACCTGAATAACTTGATCATAAATTGCAAATAACTTTTGTTTTTAAATCACAAATACATTGCCAGATATTAATATAAAGCTACTATGAAAGATATTTCATATAAAATATGAAGCGGCTCACCAAATAATTTAGTTTGGAACTAAGATAAATACTTCCTTAGTGTAACTAAATTTAAATCTAAGAATTATTCCAGAAAAAGGGCAAAAGATAATTTACTAAAAAAATACTATGGGTACAAAAACTTTCTGTTATTTTAGATTTTCATATGTAATTTTTTTTCCTAAAATAGATTCATGTAGCAAAATATTGCATAGTTTCATAAATTTTCATATAATCTTGGTTTTCTCAAATTATTTGATCACACGATCTCTCTTACTATGTAATTTTTTTTCCTAAAATAGATTCATGTAGCAAAATATTGCATAGTTTCATAAATTTGCATATAATCTTGGTTTTCTCAAATTATTTGATCACACGATCTCTCTTATTCTCATCCCTTAGGTAAATGCTACCAGATACTACCAACAAGTATTTTGAAAATTATAAAAGCTCATTCATGAAGCTCAGATAAGAGGGAAAGAGAAGGGAGAGAAAAAAAAAAAACTCAACAAATCAAATTTTACATTAATTTTAACTTCAGCTGCTTCTAGAGATGTGAACTTTGATAGGAGATAAGAAAAACAACTTTTGGGAAAATTATCAGTAGTTGGAGAAAGTCTTTAATAAAAGCTATTTGGTTTAGATCAGAGAAATCTAGGAAACTCCTACCAGGTCAGTGCATATTTAATAGGAGGCAACTCTAGGTCTTTGTTATAATTGCAAAGATTGTCCTTTAGTTCTCAGCAGCATATGGAAACAAAAGATGTCAAAGGATGAAATCCAAATTTGCCCAGCTCAAGAAAACCTCAGGCTTCCCTTTGAGGTTCCCTCCCCCTCTGTTACATTTCCATAGGCCCCATTGGTGTTTTGTCCACGTTTCTAAGCTCAGTTCAGTCTGAGGAGCTATCACATTCAGCTCCAGCTGCTCATTTTTACTTTGCCCAGGAGCTGCTACTGACCATTGGCCAGCACTGCACCTCCTTCCAATTGTCCCCTTCCAATTTACAGAAAAGATTGTCCTTTCATTACTATGATTATTCAAAGTCTTGTTTACCCAGCCTTAAACAAAGCTACAAGAAATGCAAAAGGCTGAACTTTATACTGGAACCTGCCAAGCCAACTTGACATTAGAACATTAACAATATAGACTGAACAATCTTTGTGTTGTCTTCTGACACTGACACTTATTGCTCATTCTTCTTGAACAATCTCTCTCAACACAAGCAGACACAGATCTACCTGAGCAATGAAGACTATAAAGGCTCAACCTAGGACCAAAGGAAACTGGATTAAAGGATACTTGGAAGGCAAAGTAATGTACAAAAATGTAATTCTGCTTTCTATCTACATAATCATTTATATTAAAATATAACACAACTTGGTTCAGCAGAGCTACAGCTTCTTAAACATAATCTGTTTATAATTATGAATCAGACTGCCTATAGTAACAAGATCTAGCAAACACACCAGGGGTTTAACAGAACTTTTCTTAATTTTTATTTTATTCTCTACACATACACATTACCGTGCAGGTTAAGCTATGGAAGCTAAACTTTTTCTGTTGTCTGGGTTTTAATGGATGAGAGAAAAGAGTTAAGACAAAATACAATTCTGAGTGTCTTAGAGACTGTCCCTGGTTAGTGCAATAGACATAATATTAAGCCTGGTATAAGAAAAAGAGCCACCTTTGAAAACAAAAGAAAGTTCTCATTTTGTAGTGATTACTTGACTGTTTAAATTTAGATACGTCCTTGAGGTCATATAGCATGGGAATGTGTTTGCCATGTTACTGGTTGTCTTGAAATTGTTCAAAGATGCAAAATAAGAATAAAAGTAAAGTTTTGTAAAATAGTAATGGGTATATAGCTAGGTTCATTTACAAAGATACACAAATCTTGGACAGAAAGGGAAATTGTTATGAGATAAACTCTAGACTGTTAGGTTTTCAGTTTGTTACCTAGAACTAGTAAGGGTACCACTGAGGGTTTCTCAGTTTCACCTTGTTCCAAGCTTTCCTTGCAGCTAGTTATAATGTGATTAAACTCCAGCCATTGGGATGTAAGTAGAAATAATACTTTCAGCTTCCAGATTACATTCTCAAAGTGCACTTAAATACTTCCTGTAAGCAAAATGGAATGGATTTAATGAGCTATAGAGAAGACCAGTTCCTTTTGTAATTTTACTGAAAGTTTGTAATTTATAATATTTAGCAAATAGGAGAAATAAAGGATAAATGTCACTGTAAATATATTAAAATGGAGAATTGTGAGACTATTATTCTAAGTAATTTATATTCTGACACCTGTTGTAACCTGGGTATTAACAACTAGTTTTCTTTTTATTGGTTCTAGCAATTGTAGAATGTATTGAAAAATTTGGTCTTGTCACTTTTCTAAATCCAGTAACTGAAAGGAAGTAAAAAATGAAGAAAAAATGGTATACCAGGTAGTTTGGAAATATTCTCCAATTTTTTTAAATTTCATTATTGGCATTCAAAATTGTATCCATGCTGATATTTTCATGTTTTAGAGTGTGTGTAGAGTTAGGAGATGTGGTGCTCACTGTTGGAGCTCAGAACCCAATATCCCCAAATTTGGTACCTTGGCATGTTGAATACTTTGAACTAAAGGAAATTGGAAAGACCTCAAAAGCAAGGTCTTTCTAATCTTCTCCCATCCTTCTGTCTCCTGCTCCTCTTCCTCCCCCAAAATGAGTCATGGAAACCAGTATTTCTCTTCCACAAGGTGGATCATAGAAATGAATTCTCCTCTCCCTTAAAGCACACCATAAATCCTCCAAAAGTCACCCTCTCACTTTTACCTTCTCCCTTGAATACCCTCATTCCAGTGAGATCTTGCCCCATACAATGGAGGAAGAAATGCTACACAGAGAAGCCAAGAAGCATCTGAATGGACAGGGCTTCATGGGTTTCTCCTCTCAGTTTATTAGCATTAGAAAATACTCCTCTTGTCCAATCACTTTTCTACATGTCTGTGCATTCTTCATTCAACCTAAGCATAAAAATCGTTTTTCCTGGGTCTTTTGGTCTTCATTTCTGAAGGCACCCATGTCAAACAAAACTTAGACAAAATAAATTTATGCTTTTCTCTTGTTAACCTGTCTTTCATTATAGGGATTTTGGCCAGGATCCTTCTGGTGGGTGAAGAAACATATCACAATTTTCTGCTCCTACACACTGTCGCCATGATTTATAGTCAATGGGTATTTCCATATGATATAAAATAACAATATCTTCTCTAAGGTTAGGATAAACTAACCAGACATCTGTTTACTGAAACTAGGATATATGCTGATTACATCTAGGATCACTTTTGTGAACATTAATCCCTATAAATAAGTTCAACAAATTCAGTATTATTTGAACACATACTGTATTTTTCACTACTGTGTTAAAATTTTGGAAACAAGAGATAACCTTCAAAGATATAGACTTTCAATAAATTTACAAGTAGTTTGCAACTGTCTATTGAAAAGGAAGTGATTAAACAGTAAACACAGGGTTAAGCAAATGATAATGACTCTAAAGATAAAATATAATTTAGATATCCATAAAGCCTGTAAACGAAGTTGACAATTACTCCTGAAAGTTTCTATAATGTCCCTGCTTTCAGGGGGTGAGGAGGGTGGGGGATACAGGCATTACCAGTAATTGCCAATAATTTTGTCAAAAAGATTAGAGATGAAAGTGTCATAAATGCCCACATAAAAGATAAAAGGAAATGATTTTATTTTTTTGGCCACAAATTAATTGTCATAAAATTTGACAGTTGCTTTTTACTTTAATTCCCTTTTTTTTTTTTTTTTTTTTATGGGAACAACATCTCTATTACCTTGTTGTTAAGAAAGATGTATTGGGAATGCATATTAAACTAAAATGTCTTTGATCAATGCTAATTTTGAATGCTTATAGAGAAAACACAAGAAAGTCATTACAAAAATTGAGAACAGCAAAGAAATTTAATATAGATTGATTTATTTCTATGACTGACTTCACAAATTCATGCGTTGGTCCTGCAAACAATGTTTCTGTAGATTAGTTGATCAATGCTAATTTTGAATGCTTATAGAGAAAACACAAGAAAGTCATTACAAAAATTGAAAACAGCAAAGAAATTTAATATAGATTGATTTATTTCTATGACTGACTTCACAAATTCATGTGTTGGTCCTGCAAACAATGTTTCTGTAGATTACTTAAGGCAATAAAATAAATGGTTACATTTCAGAGATTATGAATAGAAAGTGGGGACTTAACTGCTTGGAGAAAAAACAACAGACAAGGATTCAAAATGTTCTGAACTGAAAACAAATTAGGAATAAAGATGACATGAGTGGAAAAATGTGTCTCACAACCCACACATGTCTCAATGATCACAAAGACATTACTTTAAATAACATTGCTTATATGAGAATATAAAATATTTTATGAAATCTACGTCAAAAACTATTTATAATTTGAAATTGATATGCCAGAAAAAATTATCCAAATTTTGGAAATAGGGCAAGAAAGGTAATTAGCACATCTTTCAATGTCATGGGGGCTCAAAAGCCACAAAAGTATTATCCACAAAATATGCTTAGTTAAACTCAGTCCCTAGATTTAGTGAGGTTATTTGTGAACTTGTAGACTTTTTTATAGTAGAATTGCAAAGAACTTCCATCCAATGTAACAAATAACAAGAGATTTATGACACTGTTGGATACTAACCAGTTTTTATCTAATGCAACAATCTTATCCTAACCTTGATTATTAATATCCCAGCTTCTCAGAGGATCTTTGAACTGGTCATAACATCTTCATCTTACTGGTTCTTTCACATGCCTTTATTTATATTTTTCTAAGAGCCATAATTTTAGCTTTAAAAAATTATATCAATTATAAATTCAAATATTAGATGTATGTAACCAAATTAATAAATTAAATATTATGAGTATATACTGGACTATTTCTTCAGCACCTCTAAAAATCTGCATAATTAAGTTGGCAAAAAAATTATTTTAGATTTTTTTTAT
>NW_007728854.1:20652-27615 GCF_000696425.1 Galeopterus variegatus | reverse complement strand
TATGCTTAGTTAAACTCAGTCCCTAGATTTAGTGAGGTTATTTGTGAACTTGTAGACTTTTTTATAGTAGAATTGCAAAGAACTTCCATCCAATGTAACAAATAACAAGAGATTTATGACACTGTTGGATACTAACCAGTTTTTATCTAATGCAACAATCTTATCCTAACCTTGATTATTAATATCCCAGCTTCTCAGAGGATCTTTGAACTGGTCATAACATCTTCATCTTACTGGTTCTTTCACATGCCTTTATTTATATTTTTCTAAGAGCCATAATTTTAGCTTTAAAAAATTATATCAATTATAATTTCAAATATTAAATGTATGTAACCAAATTAATAAATTAAATATCATGAGTATATACTGGACTATTTCTTCAGCACCTCTAAAAATCTGCATACTTAAGTTGGCAAAAAAAATTATTTTAGATTTTTTTATTGGAAAGTATGAGAAATCATATTCTACTGAGTAACCTAAGGAATTTCAGGTTAAAAAAAAAAAAAAGAATAACAGGTTAGCATTGGTGCTTTAGAAATAGAGTCTAAAAAATAAAGATTATATAAAATTGTTTTCATTTTATCAGAGTTACATAAATTTTCAAATGATGATTTTTCTATATACCCCTAGGGCAAGAAAAAAAAAGAATGAACTTAAAAGTTGAGCAAGATTTGCAAAATAGCAAGTTCAATGTGAAATATTTGAATTGTGCAAAGAAGTATGGAAAGAATATTGGCTCTAGTTTGATTTTTACCATAAGCAACCAATATAACCTTGAGAAAGCAATTTCAAATTCTTGAAATTAATCTGCAAAATGCGATTGGATTAAATTATCTTGAAGGACATTTCTAGGATCGAATTGTTTGACTGAAAAGAGAAAAGAAAATATGTTTTGGAGTGTATGACTCAATAATTTTATTTTTTAACTAAAATAATGATGTGTCAGCATATGACAAAATTCCATAATAATACTCAACATTAATACTAAAAACTACACTAGTACTAAAGTTTGGGAGAAATTTCCACTAATCGCATGATTAAAACTTATCCAAATGAATGGACTATGCTGACCCCCTCAGAAGGATCAAAATTAAACTTGGTTTTCTAGTGTAGACTTGAGGTCTTACCTGAGACTGTAAATTCAAATACCTACCAGAGGCAGGCAGGCAGCATAAACATACAAATTAGACTTTATTTTTGTCCATAGAGAAAGTTGGGCTTATATAGCTGTTGCTTTGTGTTGCTTCGCCCCTCATGGATATATCACCCCACTTCCCCGGGGTGACAGAGATGCAAAGGATTACTCAAAGCCCATCTCTTCTGAGGACTGAGAGACCCCAAAGGGGTTAACTTCCCTTGGGAATGCTCAAGCGAGAGGCATTGCTTCCTCAGGAAATTAACCCCGAATTGGGGTTCTCTTCCTGCATTTATTTTCGAGACCAGGAAGTTACCGGAAGAGAACATAGGTGGGGTTATAGTTTAACAATATAGGCTGGTAACTTTCAGTGAAACAAGCCAGATGACATTCCAGTAAGGCAATTCAGTGGTCCTATCAACAACAGCTTGGTCTTAGCAAACATTCCTTCTCCCTCCAGCAATTTTCCAGTATCTACACATATCAAACAGTAAACTGTCTGTCCTTGGGCCAGCAACCTTGCTGTGCCACAAATCTTTATCTTACACTAAAGACTTTATAGCCTGAGGAAAATTTCCAGCCCTCCACAAGGTCAATATTTTAAACTTTAAGGCTTTGGAAACCCAGGCCCTGTGAGGTACATATGCTTTATAGTATATTCCACATATAGCAACTGCGTATGTGCCTCTATAAAAGCTTCCAAAATAATAACAATAATAATAAAATCATAAAATACTATGTAAACAAAACTAAGAACAACTGTAAAGGTAGGAAACTCCTGGTCCACTCTTAATGGGAATGTGCCACTTTACTGTTGAAAACTACTTTCTATGACCCTCTCTTTTTTCCTCTCCCTTTCTAGAGAACACTAACATTTTTTGCCATCTTCTTTTAGATAGTATTTCCCAGAATACTGAAAATGTCTAAAACTAGTTGAAACTGGTTTTATTTCCCTATCTTGAGTTGTTTTACAAGTTATCGTGCAGGTGTATTCTGAGCACATGTAGAGAGAAGGACTTTGCCCTCCAGATGACCTCAGATACCACAGGAACCTGAAAATCCTCCACCAAAGGAATGAATTCAGGCCCAACCAATCAGCTTTTGACGCATCAGCCAATTGTCCCTTGCCTGAGTCATATGACCTGTCTCATGCTCAGAAAATCACTCTTTGCCTCCTCATAGGGTCTGAACAGGAGTCAGCCAATCTGCAGCTTCCGATTCTTACCAATCCTTTAAAAACCCTTCAGCCCCTGATTTAAGGTTGACCTCCCAATAAAGCCTTTTCTTCTCGCAAAAGCCAGTGCCATGGTATTGGCTTCTGTGCACAGTGGGAAGTGAGTCCTTGCTGGGTAACCAACTAAGCAGAAATGAACAGGCCTTGGAATTTTATGTAAGGCATGCAGATTGAGTAGTACAAAGAATGTATGTGGGGAAAATTGAGGGTTCCTGCCTATCATTTNTTTGCCCTCCAGATGACCTCAGATACCACAGGAACCTGAAAATCCTCCACCAAAGGAATGAATTCAGGCCCAACCAATCAGCTTTTGACGCATCAGCCAATTGTCCCTTGCCTGAGTCATATGACCTGTCTCATGCTCAGAAAATCACTCTTTGCCTCCTCATAGGGTCTGAACAGGAGTCAGCCAATCTGCAGCTTCCGATTCTTACCAATCCTTTAAAAACCCTTCAGCCCCTGATTTAAGGTTGACCTCCCAATAAAGCCTTTTCTTCTCGCAAAAGCCAGTGCCATGGTATTGGCTTCTGTGCACAGTGGGAAGTGAGTCCTTGCTGGCTAACCAACTAAGCAGAAATGAACAGGCCTTGGAATTTTACATAAGGTGTGCAGATTGAGTAGTACAAAGAATGTATGTGGGGAAAATTGAGGGTTCCTGCCTATCATTTGTATTCTTTCTCTATCTCCTTCTTTCTCTCTAATAAAAGGAATTCAGAATGCTTAAGATAATCAGAAAGTGAAAACAAAATATTATTCCTTAATTCATCAACCACAAAATATTAAATGATTGTTGCTATTTGAAATTTATTGATGAGTTGTACATGTCTACCAGTCTTCCAGACTAACAGCTTAGTGAATACTTTCTGATCTCAAAATTTACAATGAGAAGAAACAAGGAAAAAAATATGACTAAGATAGATCATTGTGTTTGACACATTGGGACACCAAAAATAGAAGTGAGACCTCAGAAAGGTTATGTATTAGAAAAGGAGAAAATAATGATTCAAGTTGCATAAGTATATATTCTTGAAAAGACTGACTACAGCAAAATATTTAGAAAGCATCTACTTTATGCTGTCAATTAGGTAGCATAAAGGCTTAGATTCACTTAAGAGACAATAAAATAGGTGGAGGACAACTAAATTGGAGAAAATGCTGGCTATCAAGAGGTGAAAATAAGTGAAGGCAGTGAAATAAAAAACGGTAAGAAAATTACAAATAGCATAATTAATATTTATGCTAGAAGAAATAATGTACAGAAATGTCATTAAGAGTAAAAGATGGGGAAAAGTTTAGAATTAAAAATAAAGAGGTGATAGAGATATATGAAAGAACAGAAATCTGAAATGCAGAATATTGTATTAATGCCTGAGGAAGAAAGAAGCTTGAACAAACTCAATAACCAAATATATAATAAAAAGAAAATACACTCGTAATGGAGAAATACCAGATTTTGAATATAAAAAGGGATTGCCAAGTATAAGGTCAATTAAGAGATTCACATATAAACACAATCTAGCGAACACACGAATTCTGAGCACTGAGCATACATAAAATACAGTTCAACTAGAATCAGCAAATTAAAAAGANGGGGCAACACTGAGGGTTGCGATCCGTTGCCAGACACGGAAAAAGATAAAAGACAAAAAAATAAATAAATAAATAAATAAAAAATAAAGAGGTGATAGAAATATATGAAAGAGAACAGAAATCTGAAATGCAGAATATTGTATTAATGCCTGAAGAAGAAAGAAGCTTGAACAAACTCAATAACCAAATATATAATAAAAAGAAAATACACTCATAATGAAGAAATACCAGATTTTGAATATAAAAAGGGATTTCCAAGTATAAGGTCAATTAAGAGATTCACATATAAACACAATCTAGCGAACACATGAATTCTGAGCACTGAGCATACATAAAATACAGTTCAACTAGAATCAGCAAATTAAAAAGAAAAGATCTACAAAGAAAGAGGAATCAGACTGGCCTCAGACTTAAACACACAACACTAGAAGCCAGAAGTCAACAGAGGGGCCATAGGCTTGGAGAGTGTAACAACGTACTCACTCCCAAAGTATTGTATTCATCTGACTTGTCATTCATGACAAGAAAAGACCAGCCTAGATATTCAAGAACATATTGTACATCAGTCAGAGTCTCAGAAGAATGACATGTTTAGGAAGCAATACCTCTTATCTCCAAAGGTTGCCCTCTCTGTACAAAGTTTCTTTACTTTTCTCTGGGAAATATATATTTTCCAATACTAAATTACTTTAGGCAGAATAGAACTTATAGAAGGATACTTCTTTTTTTTTTTTTTTTTTTTTTTTTTTTTTTTTTTNGGCCATAGGCTTGGAGAGTGTAACAACGTACTCACTCCCAAAGTATTGTATTCATCTGACTCGTCATTCATGATGAGAAAAGACCAGCCTAGATATTTAAGAACATATTGTACATCAGTCAGAGTCTCAGAAGAATGACATGTTGAGGAAGCAATACCTCTTATCTCCAAAGGTTGCCCTCTCTGTGCAAAGTTTCTTTACTTTTCTCTGGGAAATATATATTTTCCAATACTGAATTACTTTAGGCAGAATAGAACTTATAGAAGGATACTTCTAACAGTACAGAATATTCTAGGGTTGGAAAAGTTTTCACACTTCAAGTGTGATGTACATTGGGTCATTTTGGTAACACATTTTAAACATTTTTCCTAGTCATCTGGCAGATAACAGCAGAAATTTCCATTTTTTTTTCCAGAGACAAAAACTAATGTAAATAGAAAGTAAAATCTAAAACAATGATAAAGAAAGAAATCATATTCTATTTATTCTTATCATCTCTGCATCATAAAGTAATGACATTTTTATGAGGAAGTAAGATCTTCCCTCTTCCTTAACCTGCACACTGCATTTTTTAGTGCACAAATACATGACTACTGCATGGAAAAGTTCCCATCATGAGCTCATATTGATAAAAGAGAGAGATATAGATTCCATGTAGGGGAATCAAATAAAGTTTAAATGCCTAAAGCATCAGAAAAATGTCAAGGAGAGATGGTCAGGAGAGATGGCAGCATGATCAGAAACATGCTCCAAAGCGGTACCAATATCCCAGTCCCAAAAGAGCATGACGATGAGATATACTCTTGAGGAAAATAAGTCTGAGACATAAAGAACATTTTAAGCCATGTGGATACTCCACTGCTACCATTCAGACCTAGTCTGGCATGAAACAAGCTGATGAAATTTAGCACAGGAAAGGATCTGGTTTTGTGCCAGGGACTACCTCAGCTGGTCCAGATATACCTCATCAATCTTTGGGAATGGGAATACATTAGGATTATAGAGGACCATGGGATGCACAAAGTGCACACAGGCATGAAGTCAGTCTGTATTTATTACTCTAAGATTCCACTAGCTCACAAAGGATCCAAGGATTTTCCTGAACTTCAGCCAGGAACTAGAAAAAAAGATCTGTTTTCCAGACTTTTTTGGAATCATGCTAACTGGCTCTCAGAACAGCCACAAGTCTTTTTGTACAGCATCCTTGAGTTTGCCTAGAATAATAAGTTTTAAAAAATAGGCCATGAACTCATAATTGACTAATCACTACTCTACTAGTAAAAAATGGGTAATTTTGAAGAATGTTTAATATTTTCACATTATAAATTTAGATGAAAAACACATAATCCCATAGCTGTGTGTGTATTGAGAATTTTTCCTTTGTATATGTCTAAGTATTTTACTAATTGCCCTCTAAGTGTTGAGAAATTTTTTTAAACAATTCATGGCATTGTTTATTTTCCACATTTTCTAAAATAAGCATGTTCAAATTTTAAAATGAAAAAGCATGCGAAGCATATACTAATAAAAATGTACCTCTCAGAATACTATATAATATTAAATTTGGGGTCTACAATGGTATTAACCTATTTTATTTAATGAATAAAACAGAACAACATAGTTCAGTTAAGAATAAAAAGGCAATCAACTAGCTGTTTGTTAATGCTACATATTTCAGTTAACTTACATTTAATTGCCTCTGTAATAAGTTTTAAAAAATAGGCCATGAACTCATAATTGACTAATCACTACTCTACTAGTAAAAAATGGGTAATTTTGAAGAATGTTTAATATTTTCACATTATAAATTTAGATGAAAAACACATAATCCCATAGCTGTGTGTGTATTGAGAATTTTTCCTTTGTATATGTCTAAGTATTTTACTAATTGCCCTCTAAGTGTTGAGAAATTTTTTTAAACAATTCATGGCATTGTTTATTTTCCACATTTTCTAAAATAAGCATGTTCAAATTTTAAAATGAAAAAGCATGCGAAGCATATACTAATAAAAATGTACCTCTCAGAATACTATATAATATTAAATTTGGGGTCTACAATGGTATTAACCTATTTTATTTAATGAATAAAACAGAACAACATAGTTCAGTTAAGAATAAAAAGACAATCAACTAGCTGTTTGTTAATGCTAAATATTTCAGTTAACTTACATTTAATTGCCTCTGCAAAATATTCTGCTAAGGACCTTCAAAATAGTAGTGCTAAATCATTTATGAGTACTTGATCT
>NW_007728854.1:0-20624 GCF_000696425.1 Galeopterus variegatus | reverse complement strand
AAAATATTCTGCTAAGGACCTTCAAAATAGTAGTGCTAAATCATTTATGAGTACTTGATCTGTACTGCTTAATAATAAAATATGCAGAGAAGCAAATAGTAGAAGGAATGCTTACTTTCCCACATCATCATGTTAGCTAGTAAACATCCATGTTTAAATCAATTTAGGTATAAATGATTTGTGGGTTCTCATTGACCACAGCTCAATATTGTTCAATTATTACACTTAAAAATATAATGGAGTCTTACAATGCACCAATAACTATGTTGTATCCTAGTCATGATTAGTAATGTTTTCATTATATGCTAAGCTAGCCAGAAAATGTTTTGCAAATTGATTTCAATTCAATTTAGGAGAAACACATTTAGCCCATTTAAGGGTAAAATTGACATAATCAAAACAAAGCATCCAATGGAAAGGAAGGATAATAGTGGACAGTCTGGATTTTATTACAAGAGAAATAGTTGAGGAATATGAGATGAATTTGACTCAGAAATAAGACACAAAAGGAAAAAAAAATAGCTGTACTCAAATATATGGTGAACTGTTTAATGTATGAAAGAGGATACTTAGTATTGTCTTGTGATTGGAAATTAAAAAGAATGCAGATTTTGTTCAAGAAATCTGCTGTAGACCAGATGCCCCCTCGCCAATCTCATTGAAGTTTAAGTCCCTGCCGTAACTGTTGAGGGTGGGAATCCTATTATGGTAATTGAAAGGTGGGGCCTTGAAGAGGTGATTGGATTGTAGGACCATGCCATAGTGAATGGATTAAAAATGGTGGTCAGGGGTGTGGGTTGGAGGGCTTTAAAAGGAGAGTGAATGAAGAAGTTGTCCTATTTCTCTCTGCTCTCTCTGCTTCCACCGTCTTACAATGTGAGACCCCTGGGTCACTGTCGCTACCACCAGAAGGGCTTTGGACATCCCAGCCTCAGAAACTGCAAGGAATACATTTTGTTTTCTTATAAATTATCCAGTTCCATGTATTTTGTTATAAGCAACAGAAACAGACTAATACAGAAAAGTGGTACCAGAGAAGTGGGGTATTGCTTCTAACAAATACTTGATAATGTGGAAGCAGCTTTGGAACTGGGTGTTAGGTAAAGGTTAGAGGAGTTTGGAGGACCCCGAAGAAGACAAAAAGATGAAGGAAAGTTTGGAATGTCTTAGAGGCTGGTTACGTGGTGGTGAAAAGAATGCTGATAGAAATATGGACTGTAAAGAGCATTCTAAGGAGGTTTCAGATAGAAATAAGGGGTTTATTGGAAACTGGAACAAAGATCACCCTTGCTATGAACTGACAAGGAATTTGGCTGTATTATATTTATGCTCTAAGACTTTGTGGAAGTTGGAACTTTGGAGTTGTGAACCAGAGTATTTGGCAGAAGAAATTTCTAAGCAGCAAAGCATTAAGGAAGCTGCATGACTATTTGTATCATCCTATGCTGAGTTATGGTGGCAAAGGCATGACATAAAGCCAGAATTTAAAAGGGAAGCAGAGTGTAAAGATTTGGAAAATTTGTAGCCTGTCCACGTGGTAGAGAAGCAGAGAGCATTTTCAGAAGAAAAATTCAATGGTACTAAGAATATTAACACAAAAGAATGGGATTATCAAGAGAAGGGAGAAAAGGTCCTGAAGGCATTGCAGGAGCCACTGGGGCCAGCCCTTCCATTTCAGGCCCAGAGGCCTAGGGAGACAGAATGGTCTTGGGGAAAATGGCATTCCTCCATGGGCTCACTGCTCAGGGCCACCTCAGGAAGCTGCTTCCAGCACCAGCACCCCAGCTGCTTTGGCTGCTCCAGCCATGGCAAAATTGGCCCCAGGTGTGGCTGGACCTGCAGCTTTGGAAAATAAAAGCTGGAAGTCTTGGTGGCATCCATGTGGTGTTAGGTCTGCAGGCTCACAGAACACCAGAGCTGGGAAGGCTTGGGAACCTCCACCCCAAATTCAAAGGATGTATGGAAAAATCTGGGGGCCCAGGAAGAGATGTGTTGCAGAGGCAGAGTCACTGCAGACAGCCTTCCCTAGAGCAATGCAGAGCGGAAACATGGGGTCAGAGTCGCAGCAAAAAATGCCCATCAGTGCCATGTGTAGAGGATCCAAGAGAGTAGGGCTGCCATGGAGACCCCAGACCTGTGGGGCTATCAGCATGCAACACCTGGGAGAACCAAAGCATCACCTGAGACCAGGAAAGCCATAGATGTGGATCTGCCTGAGGACTGAGGACTTGGGGAGCAACCCTCGCACCAGTGTGCAGAGGACATTGAACATGGAGGCAAGGTACCTAATTCTCCAGCTTTGAGATGTAATGCCTGCCCTGCTGGGTTTCAGACATGTTTGGGACCTGTTATCCCTTTCTTTTGGCCTACTTCTCCCTTTTGGAATGGGAATATGTACCCTATGTTTATCCCACCATTGTATCTTGGAAGTAGATAACATATTGATTTCACAGATGGGACTTTGAACTTTGGGCTTTTGTGTTGAAACAAGTTAAGACATTGGGGACAGAATGAATATATTTGTATGTGACAAAGACATAAGTTTTGAGGGGTCCAGGGTGGAATTCTGTAGATTAGATGCTCCCAAATCTCATTGAAGTTTAAATTCCCACTGTGACTGTGAAGAGGGTGGGAAATCCTATTATGGTAATTAAAAGGTGGGGCCTTGAGGAGGTGATTCTTGTAGGACCATGCTGTAGTGAATGGATTAAAAATGGTGGTCAGGGGTGTGGTTTGGAGGGCTTTATGAGGACAGTGAATGAGGAAGTTGTCCTCCTTCCCTCTGCTCTCTCTGCTTCTACTATCTTGCAATATGAGACCCCTGGGTCACTGTCAGCACCACCAGATGGACTTTGGACTTCCCAGCCTCAGATACTGTAAGCAATAAATTTTGTTTTCTTTATAAATCACCCAGTTTCAAATATTTTGTTATAAGCAACAGAAACGGACTAATACAAGATATATTGTATACTATGGTGACTATACTTAATAACAATTTATTTGTTCTTTAAAATGCTCAGAGATTTTAAGTGTACTTAGTACAAAAAAGGATAAATATGTGAGGCAATGCATATGTTCATTAGTTTGCTTTAGCCATTCTGAGATTACATGTTTCAAAACAGCATGTTGAACATGATAACTATATACAACTTTTATTTGTCAACTAAAAATAATTGAACTTATGAAAAATTTTGGATCAACCTAAGCACACAGTTTCTATTTTCTCCTCATCTTTGGTATGTCTACACTGTAAGGTTGAGAGCTCTCACCCACTGGGCACATGAAAGTTTAAGCTCGTTATCCATCTCCCTAAGCTCTAATGTATAAAATGATTGCACTTGTTCAAAGTAAGGACTACAAAGTATCAAAATTCCTTTGGCTTTAGATTCTATGAGAATTTGGTGGTTATCTTAGTAAATATTATGTAATATATCTGGAGTGAAGCCTGGTTATGAATTTTCAAAAGAACTTCAATGCTTACAACCATGTTCTAGGATGTGAAATCCTACCAACCATGTTATGTTTCAAAGAACGATGCTAATGGAAAGAATTAAAAGGAAGTATGATCAAGACACTTTTAGTCAAAGCCAGATCACATTCAAACCAGTTTAATCCCAAAATACATTTATAAAATCATTTAACATCACAGTCTTGGATTTGAGCTGGGTAGATGCAGGCATCACTATACCCAAGTGATCAAGTGATATTTTTAGAAACCTTCCTTCTTGGTACATGTGTCATCTCTCTCTCTTTCTCCATCTCTCACAGGTGTTCTTTCATGTGTTGTGCTTCATTTTCTTATAAGTTCTCTTCTCATGCTGAGAAATACAGCCATGGGCATATCCAAGCATACCTGGTTCTTAAAGTTCCTGATCTCAGAAGGTATAAACATTTACTTTCTCTAGCATTTAGAGGAGTCCTAAAATAAGTCTTCGATTAGCCCTTTTATTTACTTTTGAATATATTCTTGGAATAATTCCAGTTGTCCAGAGAGTGATCCTAGAACAAATCCCCACATTTGTGATGGTAGAGAATTAGAAGAATTGGACAAAAAAATAACACAGAATAAGAAATAGTACTGAAAAAGTAGACAAGAATATAACAAATATCTAGTACACGTACAATCTAATAGCTAATCTAAAGTACATTCTGGTGGACATACCAACATGAACTATTGCCTTTCTCGCTGACTTCTTAATCTCTTTTACTGCTTGTTGGGCTACGCCCGNCTAAAGGTGAATGAATCAATTCACACACATACATACACACACACACAAACACACACACACAAAACAAACAAACAAACAAACAAAAAAGAACGGGGGGTTGGAGAGGAAGATATAACAACCACAATTTTTTTTTTTTGAAGTTCTTACAACAAGCAAATGGAGGGGACACACTTGGGTGGGAGAGGGGAGAGGGAGGAGGGAGGGAGGTTTCGGTGATGGGACACAATAATCAACTACATTGTATATTGACAAAATAAAAATTCAAAAAAAAACTTAAGAGGAAAAAATGTTTAATAAAAATTTTGAGTATTAAAAAATAATAATAATGAAAATAAATAAAAATAAAAAAATAAAAGGGCAGTTTTGATGGGAGAAAGAAATTACAAAAAGAATGGTGTAATTTGAGGCTTGGAGAAGGAGCAGTACTCAGGAGCTTGAGTTGACAGTGCATATGTTGGTTAGGTGTATTTATATGTCTCAGGTTTTTGTTTTGTTTTTTAAATGCACCTTCTCCTCCTTCTCACTGAGAGATACCCCAGAGCAATTTGCTCATTTGTTGATAGGGAAATGGATTGGATGCCTGGGCCAAAAATACTGTTGGGTGTCTGCTCATTGGCCTTCCCACCTTCAAGTCTTCCTTGATAGCAGAAATCTGGTTGTGTCAGGCTTCTAAGCCAAGAGCCCTTGATCTCAGAGAAGGTGTCATGTCCCCGCTCTCACTGGTCCAAGCCAAGCATGATCATCTCATTCCTCTTGCCATATTTATGGGTGGTCATGTTGCCTAGTTTGGGTCAATGTGACAAGGGGAAGTCCACTGAAGGATTTCTGGGAAAGATTTTCCTCTCTGATTAAAGACAGAGGCATATAGAGAGAAGGTCTCTTCCCTACACCCACTTACTGCTTTTGGAAGTTGTCAAGTGATGTCACGATGCTCGGAGCTGCTGAGTACACTTAAGACCACAAGGGAGACATTGCCTACCCGTGGAAGGGGGCAGAGTGAAAAGACAGAATTAGGGGCTTGAGCTGTGGACCCTTCCCTGGAACTACCTACTTCTGAACTTTTAATTATGTGAGAGAATTAAATCTATTTATTGTTTAAACTGATGTTAGTCAGTTACTCTATTTCTTGCAGCCAAAAAAAAAAAAAAAAAAAAAAAACCCTAACTGATACAGGACTCAAATAAGCTAAACAACATGTCCAGGAGCACTTGGGTCATTGGTGTCAGTACAAAGGCTAGATCTGGAATGAATATGGAGTTTGGAGTTAAATAGACCCATGTTCAAATCACTGACTCACTGTGCGCTCTCAGACAAGTTACTTCTCCTCTCTGGGCCTCAGTTTTCTTCTCTGCAGCATAGCACCCACCTCTTGGAATTTTTGTGCGGGTTAAATGTGATCATGTAATGTGGGTGACAGTTAATGAATGTTAGCTCTCTTCTGCCTTTTCCCTGACTCTGCCTCCAGAGCAATCTTTCTTTTTACTAATTTCAAAACTGCATTTATTTTCAGAAATGTATCTTAAAAATTTTTAATGCAGGATTTTTTTTTTTTTCTAATGGGATCCGAACCCAGGGCCTTGGTGTTATCAGCACCGCACTCTCCCAAGTGAGCCACAGGCCAGCCCTTAATGCAGGATTTTGATGTACCAAAATTTTTAAAAATTGATCTTATTTTGGGCCGGCCCATGGCTCACTCAGGAGAGTGCGGTACTGATAACACCAAGGCCCCGGGTTCGAAAAAATTGATCTTATTTTGTTTTTACAAATGCATTTGCAACAGTGCACTCTTTTGACCCTGTTTTTTCTTTCCTTTAGAATTATATTAGCAGTTGGATGTTGATGATAAAATATTGGTTGTACACAATCTTAAAGTATCTACAAGATTTATTTTATTTCATTGTAAACATTTTTATATATTCACAAAGTGCCACTTCTCTGAAAGTCCCCCAAAGAGTAGGTTACTTAGTACATTAGTATGTGGAAGAGTAATGGCTGAAGATTCACAACTCTCTTGCTCTCAAAAGTAATAGAGAAACATACAGTTGGAGGTATCATCTTGGAAATTGATAAGTACTTCTTAAAAGTAATCCTTAAATCTCTGCTTTCAATGCTATTTTCAGACACTTAGGACAAAAGCAGGTGAAAATAAAGAATGGCTCAGTTTTTCCTACCTTTGGATGTTGGAAAGCAAAATGATGTCCCAACAACAGTGACTTATAAAGCGGCCATAGTATTTCTACAGCACAAATGCTAACAACCTCACATGTGAGCAAATACTGCTTTTTTCCCAGGCACTGTGCCAGTCATGATCTCATTAAATTGTGCCAACAACCCTGTATGTGTTATCCCCACTGGAAAGTTGAGAAGACTGAGACTTGAGAACTTCAGTAATCTATTCAGGTCACCTGGGGAGTTAATGTGGTACAGCTGAGAATTAACCCAAGTCCTATTGGACTTGAGAGCCCATGCCCTTAATTCCTACACCGTACTGCTGCCTAAAGGGCCTGTAAAACCTTCCTGAGTTACCACACATTTTTGTACAATTGGGCCTAAATATATATCATCGTTCATCATAAGACTACTTAGCATTTATTGAGCACCTACTATATTCCAGGTAAATGATAGCATTTCATTATCAGAACAATCCTGAAATTATTATTGCTATTTTTTTTTGCATTTTAAAAAAAATTTATGTTAATTTATTTGATTTTAACTTTTATTGAATCATAATTGATTATACATATTTTGGGGGTTCAACATTGAGATATGTTGATCAAATCAATATTACTAGCATATATATTGTTACAAATCATACTTATTCTTTATGCCCCTTGTCCAATTTCCCCCATCCCCCTGTCCTTCCCGCTCCCCCCTCTAATTACCCTAGATTTCTTCTCTTCTTCTGAAAAAGTAATGGATACTCTGCTGATTTGTTGCCTAGATGATCTGTCCAATGCTGAGAGGTGTGATCAGATCCCCCAATATTATCATAGAGCAGATGCTTCTGTCACTCTGAAATGGGCTTTGTGGAGATAGACATCCTCTTCTTTTTTTGGTCCCTCCTGGTGACTCTCCTTGTGTCAATGCACTCCAGTGGCTAGAGGACCATCTGCATGGTGGTCGTGGCATCTAGCCACTTTTGTGGTATCCGCGATTATTGTGCTGGCTGTGGTGGGCGAGCTCCTGGGTGCTGGCAGTGTGCCTGGTTGTGGGGGTGTCTGGTCCCCGGTTCCATGCCTCGGGACCCCGGGCAGGCCCTGAGGCACTGGCCGCATGCCTGGGCTGGAACTAATTTTTTGTTCTTTGCTTACTTCTAAAATGGTGGAACTTCCTGTGAGGACCAGTACTTTGAGCTCTGTGGTTGAGTTTAATTGCTGCTTTGCTGCTGATTCCCTAGAGAAGGCTCTTTGTGAAGCTCAGGTTGTAATGGTTGACTTTGTAGGTACTTCTGGCACTCCAGAGACCCAGTGCACCTGGGTTGTATAGAAACTCTGATCTGGGCCTGAGTCTTTTCATCAAACTGCACCCCATGCAATTCTATATTCCAGACCAGTGTGCTCTGAGTGATCCTACGCTGATTGGGGCACTGGTCAGCTGTCCTTGGCTGTGCCACAGTATTCCCCCAGTGGGCCAGTCCCCCCTATTGCCCATGCTGCAAACACGTCCCATGGGATGGGCCATGCACTGGTCCCTTGTGATGACTCACTGGCCTCCGAGTGGCTCCTTTGTTTCAATTGTTGTGACTCCTCACTCCTGTGTGGGTCCACAGGAACCCTATTAGTGGTCTTGCTGGCCTGGGGGCCACCAAGGCACTCTTCTCCCCTGCTGCCTCCAAGCAACTTCATCCGAAGGGCACAGCTGTGGCTTTTGCTGGCTCCTGCTCCATGCACTCAGCAGCTCCAGCCTTAAAGCAGCCATGGCACAAAATGGCTGGTGCAGTTTTTTCTTTCTCTCATCGTGGCTTCTCCTGCCTTCATGAACTCCATAGGTCTCTCCTCCTCTTCTCCTGAGCTCTTGTGGCCCCAGATTGGCTGGTGTTGGTTTTTTATAGTTGTAAATTGGTTGATTTGTGGGAGAGAGTGATACTGGGGACTGTTTAGTCCACCATCTTGACTGGAAGCCTTATTGCTATCATTATTATCATTATTATTATTATTATTATTATTATTATTATTATTATTATTATTTCAATTTTACAGATGAAGAGAGTGAGGGGCAGTGGTGGGCTGGAACTTCTCTGGGTTTGCACAATTAGTAAGGGGTATTCGAACCCACCACAATCTGACTCCAAACCCATGTTCCTTCCACACTACTATGTAGCTTCTTATTAGCACAAAAGTAAACTACCATGGGGAAGCTGATGCATGTTTAAGATGGAAAATATGTCTATATTTGTACATTTTAAGTGTCTCAGGGGCTTTATATTTCTTTTGTTCCCCCAAATAAGTACAATAGTACTAAGTACCTACTGGGTATGCAATGATTGATTGATTGATCAGTTGACTGATTGGTAACAAGCAATAATATCTTACTTGCACACATTTCCTTCCTCAGAAATATTCAAGGGCCTGACAATGACATGAGTCACATCATGATTTCCAAAATATGTATATGTATTCCCAATGGTCACTGGATAATTTCACAGCAATGACAATTTCATGAGTTTGTGCAAGTCTTGAGGATATAATTGTCAAAATAAAATCTGGTCACATCAAGTGTTTTACAAGAAAAAAACAATAAGGCTGGAGACCTGACTTTTCATTAGATCTGCATGCCAAAATCGAGAATTGGATAAGCATCAAAATAGTCTGTAAACATAAAATTTTAAGTGTCATGGCCATCATAACTCTCCAGCAGATACCAAATTTGAAATTCTTGTCATTTGACATATTCATGAACTTGAAGAATAGAATGACTGGGGGTGGAAGTTAATGTGTATTTTAAGAGAAAAATTAAGTTTGGTGTTTTTTTAAAAAATGCATTGCAATTTCATTTGTATAATTTCAGTATGTGAGCCTGTGGAAAACTAGCGAGTTAGAAGAACTCAGGAGAAGTGGAATAGTTGTGACTATGTTGTGAACTTATTGTGTGACTTTAGGAGCGCATCACCCCTTCCCCTATCAGCAGCTCCACTGACCCATTTGTACAATGAAGGTTTTACCAGATGATCTGTAAAGATCCTTTCACATACAAGTACTTGAGAATGTCAACTCATTCTCTTTCCTTTTCTCCCCAAGTCATTGCCATGGGAGAAATAGTGGACAATCTTGAGAAAAGTCCCTTTGATAAAAAAATCTCTGTTTTGATCTGAAAGTACTTGAAGACTAGAAGGCTCTTCATTCATGTCTGGAGCTAATAGCATGTTTCATGTGTATATTAGTCAGGATTCTTGTGGTTCCTGGTGACAGAAACCCAGCTGGAATTTTGCTTAGGCAAGAAAGGGAGTTATTGATTCATATAACCAAGCCATAGGAAGGTCAAGGACAACTGGAACAAAAGACTCGAGTAATTGACAGGATTTTCTCTCTCTTTCATTCTCTCTTTTCCTCTTTCTTCCCCTCCCTTCCTCCCTCTCTTTTTCTGTCTCATATTTCTGCCTCTCTGAGTGTCAGCTTTATTCTCTCAGACTTCTTCCACACAGCTGGATGCATGGCAGCTGGACACTTCTGTGCTCATACCTCTTGGAGTTGCTGGCAAAAAGGAATTTCTACTTACTCTTTCTTTGTTTCTTCTTTTTTTATTATGAATATTCATGAGATACAAAGCTAATTGTCACCCCTCGTGCCCATGATGTGAGGGCCAGATTCATACAGGCAGCATACCCATTACCAGAAAATGCATTTGTACCCCATGTCCCCCACCCAATTATCCCCAACCTCCCTTATTCTTTTAATTCCAAGTATCAAAAGTCCCTAGAAGGATTTCAATTGACCCAGCTTGGATCAGGTGCCCATGTGTCTACCATTCACTGTGTCCAGACAACAGAGTTCTATAAGAACATAGCAGTCGTCCTTCAAATGCATGATTGGAGTGGAGAAAGGAGAGTTTCCCAGAAGGGAAATGCTCTGGGTACACAAAACACTAGAGTAAATAGCTACTGCAGTGAGATTTTATTGTCTTTGATGAAAGACTACTGAGTACAACCCTCAATGACACCAAAAGATTCTATGGCTTTTTTTGTAGTCGGGAGAGTCTTGGAAAAGCAAATATATTGCTGTGTTGAATTGAAAAGACTGAGGCATTGAATATATTTTACCAGTCTCCTTTTTGCAATGCGGATATGCCCTGTGGTTTGGCAAGAGTCACCCATTTTCTATAATGTCACTCAAGGAGTAAGCAACAGAAACTTCATCCCTTTTTTATTATTCATAACAATACTTGATATTTACATACTATGGCATTTTCATCAAAGGATCTCAGAACATACAATTAGAGAGTATTAGTCAGTTTTCAGATGGGAAGTCAGAGGTGCTGAGAAAGCAAAGCCAGGCACAGTGAGTCTGCCTGGGATGGTGAACTTCTGGAAAGTACCTTTTCTTACCCGGGCCTAGTCAGAGGGAGTTCGAAGGTGACATGCCCTCCAGTCCGGAAACCTGATTCCAGTTAGAAGGGAAGAAAAGAGGAAGGTCAGGCTGTCATGGAATCAGAGATGCTCAGATCTGGAAGAGGCTTTGGGAGCCAGCTGTAGCGCAACCTCCCATCCAGAACACATCCTTTTTCTAGATTACCACCCATCATGACTGGGCATGCAGACTAGAGGCTGGGCACTATGTAGCTCACCAAAAACCACATTTTATTGTTGGAATAAGGCTATTCTTTAAGTTGGAATCTGTCTTCTCCAGGGCAGACATTCGTTTTTGTTTTTGTTTTTAAATTCACTCTTGAAGGCCTGTTCTGTGACTGACACCCATCTAGTCTAGGGATGCAGAGGTGAGGAAGAGTTGGTCTTCTTCCTCCAGGATCTCAGTGTCCAGTTGAGGAAACAGACCTGTTTGTGGCTGGTGCTTTAGTGGAGGTGTGAACATGGATACCCAGAAGTTGAAATGCTTATTTCTTCCCAGAGTGGTCAGAGAAGTTCTCTTGGAGGGGCTAACCCTGGAGCTGATATTTGAAAGATGAATGAGAATTGGCCAGATGAACAAAAATGGATCCTGGACTAGGCAGAGGTGATACCAGCATACCCAAAGGCTCAACGGTGAACAACAGGATGGCCCATGAAGGGAAACACAAGTAGTTAAGTGTGACTGGAAACAGCGTGTAAGGTTTAAGAGGTCAGGCTGCAGAGCAAGGTGGGGCTGTATGATGAATGGCACCTGCATCACAGCGAGGGTACAGTGTTTACCCTATAATCTAGTGGGTTTTAGCACTTCTAGCGTCATGGTTTACTGAGAATCTGATGAAAGGCTAGGGACTCTCTTTACAGAGAAATGCATGAACACACACACACACACACACACACACACACACACACCATTACTTACCATTTCAAAGAAGCTCTAAAGCCCATCCATGGATTCATTCATTCAGTACTCATTAAGGGAATTAGAGGTCAGAAGCCAGGCATTGTTAGGTGCTGAGGGATACAGCAAAGTTCTATGTTAAATTGTGCCCCTTTCCCCCTGCCCCCACAAAAGATATGTGGAGGTCCTAATCTCCAGTATCTCAGAATGTGACCTGAGTTGGGCAGGGTTTTTAAAGAGGTAATCAAGTTAAAATTAGGTCATTAGGGTGAGCCCTAATCCAATACAACTGGTGCTTTTATAAAAAGGGGAAATTGGGACACAGACACACACATACAAGGAGAACACTATGTATACATGAAGGCAGAGATCATGGTGAAATATTCACAAACCAAGAAATTCCAAAGATCTTTAGCAAACCACCAGAAGCTAGGAGAGAGGCATGGAACAGATTCTTCCTCAGAGGCCTCAGAAGGAACCAACCCTGCTGACACCTTGATTTCAGACTTTTAGACTCCAGAACTGTGAGAAAATAAATTTCTGTTCTTTAAGCTACCCAGTCTGTGGTACTTTGTTATGGCAGCCCTAGCAAACTAACACAAGCAGTGAACAAGGAAAACCTGGATTCTGTCCTCACGAAGCTTATACTCTAGTGAAGAAGAGAGATAATTGAACAGATAAAAAAATGTATGCTGTGCATTGTGAGAGCACGAGCCCAGGGGTTTATGGGACTACACAGAGGGAAGACCTAATTTAATATAGGTGGTCAGAGAAGACCACTTAGGAAAAATATCCTAAGGGATGAGTGGAAATGAGGCATGCTATAAGGGTGATGGGGGGTTGGAAATGGGTTGTGGGAAGAGAGAACATTCATGAGCAAAAGTTCAGAGGTGAGAAAAATCATAATGCATTCCAAGAACAGGAAGGTCACTATGACTGGAGCCTAATGTGTAAAGGGGAGAAAGGTCAGAGATGAGGGTGTAGATCTTGCAGATGGGCCAAGTTAAGGAGCTTGAACTATGTTGTAAGAGCAAAGGGGAGCCACTGGAAGCTTTTAAGCTGGGTAATCAAGACTATATTCATATTCTAGAAAAATGACTATGGCTGCAGTATAGAGAATAGATTTGAGAACATCAAGCGTGAGAATGGAGAGACCAAGTTAGCAGGCTATTATAGTAGCCCAGTGAGAAATGATGATGGCTTGGATCAAAGTGGCAGTTGTAGAGGTAGAGAGAACTAGATGGATTTGTGATTTAATTTTGAGTTAGTGTCAATAGGACATACTGGTGGATTGGATGTGTGAGATGAGGGAGAGATGGGAATGAAGATGATTTTTAGGTTTGGGGGATGAAAAACAGGGTAGATGGTGAAATAAGCAAGAGCAGAGGAGGAGCAGGTTTTGGGAGAGTTCTTTTGGACGTGGGGGCCCATAGAACAACAAGTTCTGCTGTAGGCAATGGGGGAAGGGGGAGCTCTTGAGGAAGTAAAATGACAAAATTTAGTGATAGTTTAGAGGGGGAGTGATGGAAGGAGGAGGAGTCTAGGATGATTCTTAGGTTTCTTTCTTAAGCACATAGGCAGAATCTATTGAACTATAAAATGCAGGAAGAGAAATAGATCTTGGTGGTGGGATGATAAATTATGCTTTTAATATGTTGTGAGGCTAGCAGGACCTCTGGGTGGAGTGATCCCGCAGGGAGTTGGAAATATCTTTGGGGATCCCCTCTCTTTCCTGCATCATCAATTTCTCTCTTGCTATTGCATCAAGGTCATCAACATACAAACATATTCTCAGAATTGCTGTCTTAAAACACATTCTCTTTTGATCCTATATACCCCAGCTACTCCCTGTCAAAGCAAAATTTTTGCAAAGAATTGTCCACAAATTCTCATTTTCCATTTAATATTTTTAAAATAACAGCTTCATTGAGTTATAATTTATACATCATGCAATCCACCTATTTAAAGTGTAAAATTTGATGGTTTTAGTATATTCACAGAGTTGTGTGATTATCACCACATAATTTTTTTTTTTGACCAGTAAGGGGATCGTAACCCTTGGCTTGGTGTTGTCCGCACCACACTCAGCCAGTGAGAGCACCGGCCATCCCTATGTAGGATCCAAACCTGTGATCTCGGCCCTACCAGCGCCGCACTCTCCCAAGTGAACCACGGGGCTAGCCCTTACACCACATTAATTGTGAAACGTTTTAATCATCCCCAAAAGAAACTGTACTCTTTTAATATCACTCTCTATCCCCTCAATCACCTAAAGGCCTAAGCAATCACTAATCTACTTTCTGTCTCTATAGATTGCTTAATCTGGACATTTCATAAATATGAAATCATACAATATGTGGTCTTTTATAACTGGCTTCTTTCACTTAGCATAGTGTTTCAAGGTTCATCCATGATGTAGCATGTATCACTACTTCATTCCTTTTTATAACTGAATAATATTCCATTGTATAGATATACTACATTTTGTTTATTCATTCATCAGTCGACCCATTCACCACTCCACTGAAAATGCATTTGTCAAAGTCACAAATGACTTCTACATTGCTTACTTTAATGATCACTTCTCTATTCTCATATTATTCAACCTATTAAGCATTCAACATGATTTACCACTCTTTCTTTCTTGAAATACTTTTCTCTCTGGGTTTCAGTGACACCATGTATTCCTATCCAACCACTTGCGCCTTTCAATTTCTTTGCTTGTTTCTCCCTTTTTATCCTACCTCTAAATGTTGTGGTGCTCTACAGTTTTACATTGGGCTCTCTCATCTGCCTATACTCTCGAAATGATTTCATTTAATCCCATGTTTTTTTATGTATTATCCATGTATGCTAATGACTCCGAAGTTTCTGCCTTCAGTCCAGACATGTTTTCTGAGCTTGGACCACTGAAATAGCATCATCACTTCTCTCCCTGATTCTTCTCCTGGCCTATTCCAATATGTTCACTGCACCACAGCCAGAGTGATCTTTCTAAAATGTAAATCAGATCATGTCTTTCAAAATTCTTTTAAAATATTCCAACGCCTTGCTCCCTATCTAAGTGGAATCCCTCAGAATAAAATCCAAAGTCCTGACTTTGGACTACAAAGCCATATAAAACTGAATTCTGTCATTCTCTCTGATTTCAGGTCCTGCTACTTGCCCCCTTGCTCATGTTGCTACAGCCGCACTGATTTTCATGTTCCTCAAGCATGCTTAGCATGTTCTCATCTCAGAGCCTTTGCACTTCTATTTTCTTTGCCTTGGAGGCTAATCTCCAAGCTGTTTGTATAGCTAGATCCTGATTTCATCATCTCAGCTCAAATGTTACCTTATTTTGAGATGGCCTCCCCTGACTACCCTATCAAAAATTGCACACACCATTTTGTTTATGAAAGAGACCAAAGTCTTTTTTTAAAGTGAGAATAGTATGGAAATGTTATATAGTATTACTCTTCTTAGTCTATCAGAAAGATTATACTCTAACATTCTCGGTTGGAGTTACATGTATCTGTTTAAGGTAGGTATTCCAGGTGAACTAGCATTATAGCATGAGGTTAAAAGAGAAAAAACTGTTTCAGAGCAAACTTTGCAAGAAAATCTGTTAGCAAAGAAAAGGTATATATATGCTCTTTAGGAAGGTATAATTTGCAACATAGACCAATTTTAAGTAGAAAAGACAAAAATGTCACAAACGTTGCGAAGGCATCCTCTTTAGTCACTATAATTTACCAAAACATTAGCAGCTGTAGTAGCAGAATAGTGTTTTGAAATACATTCCTACGGTTTTGAAAAAATCTGGTCCAATAGAAACCGTTGGGACTACATAGCTACTTGAAATACTACAACTGGCTTCCTCCAAGGGTTTCTGAAATCTTGAGAAATAACCTTAAACCCAGAGCAGATGCCCACAAGACAATGGCTTTCAAGGGCTTAGAAAACTAAATTTTCATTGGAACTAAAGCCCACACATGTAGGCTAGAACCTATATACTAAATCTAAGCAGGACAACTACCTGCTAAAATAGAAGATTTGAATAAAATCAAGAGTCTCCTGACATAATAATCAAAATGTACAGTATAGTCCTGTCATACCAAAGACCAGGAAAACCACAATCTGAATGAGAAAAAACAATCAACTGAGATGAACCACATGTTGGAATTATTTGACAAGGATTTTAAAACAGATGCTATAAAAATGCTTCAACAATCTATTACTAATTGTTATATTCAGAAATTCTCTTGAAACATATATAAACAATCCTATTGTAAGAGTCCCAAAAGAGAGGAGAGAGAGAGAGAGAGAGAGAGAGAGGGAGAGGGAGAGAGAGACTGAAAACTTATTTGAAGTAATAATTTATGAAAGCTCCCCCAAACTGACAAAAGATATAAACCTACAGATTCAAAAACCTGAGCAAATCCCAGTTAGGATAAACCTAAAATAATCCACATCAAAACATTGCATAATTAAACTTTTGAAAACTAAAGACAAAAAAAAATCTTGAAAGCAGCCAGAGAGAACCATGTCTTTCCTATATGGGACCACCAATTTGAATCACAGTGGGCTTCTCATATGACATCATGAAGGACAGAAGGAAGTGGCACACTTTCAAGTAATAAAAGAGAAGACCTGTCAACCACCAGCTCCATATCCAACAAAGCTATCCTTCAGGGAAGAAGGGGAAAAGCAAGACATTCTCAGATGAAGGAAAACTGAGAGATTTTGTCACTAGCAATCCTACCCTCAAATAATGGCTAAACGAAATCCTCTAAAGAGAAAGGAAATGTTAGAAGAAGGCATGTACCTTCAGGAAGGTAAGAACAATGGAGTGGTTAAAAATCAAAGTAAACATAATAGACTATCCTTCACCTTATGAGTTTCTTTAATCATATTTTATACTTGAAGCAAATGTCAACACTATATGATGTGGAGTTCAATGACTGTAGAGCAAATACTTAAGATGACTGTATTTGAAAAGTGAGGAAGGTAAAGAAACCTAAATGAAATTAAGGTTTCTAAAGTGGTAAAATGTCAGCACCAGTAGGCTGTGATAATTTATGTACGTGTGTGACAATACCTAGAGCAACTACTAAGAAAACTATATAAAGCAATATACTCAAAACCATTATAAATAAATACGATGGAAATCTAAAAATTGTTCATGTAACTGACAGGAAGGCAAGAAAAAGGAAACAAAGAAACAAGAAACAAGGAATAAACATAAAATAAATAATAAAATGTCAGATGTAGGACCCAGAAACTCAATAGTTACTTTAAATATAGTCTAAATTCACCAATTAAAAGACAGAGATTGACAGAGCAGATTTTAAAAAATGTGACTGAACTATACTCTGTCTATAAGCAATGCACTTCAAATATAACAAGGTAGTTACTCTGAAAGTAAATTGATGGAAAAAGCAATACCACATAAACATTAATCAAAAGAAAGAAGTGGTAATATTAATATTAGGTAAAGTAGACTTTAGAGCAAAGAAAATTACGAGAGTAAAGAGGAATGTTACATAACGATAAAAGCATCAATCCACAGAGAAGACAACCAAAGAACAGAGCTGCAAAACATGTGAGCAAAACCTACAGAGCTGAAAGGAGAAATAGACAAATCTTTGGTAATAGTTGGTGTTTTCAACATCCCACTCCTAAAAAGTAACTGAATTACTAGACAGAAAATTAACAGAGATATAGAAGATCCTAACACAATCAAGCAGCAGGATCTAATTGACATATATAGAATGTTCCACTGAAACACAGCAGAATACACATTCTTTTTTAAGTGCCCATGAAACATTCAACAAACTAACTATATTCTGGGTCATAAACCTTAACAAATTGAGAAGAATGAAAATTATATAGAGTGTGTTAATTGACCAAGATGAAATCAAACCAGATATCAATAACAGAAAGATAAAAGGGAAATCTCTGAACAACTGGAAAATAAACAACATGCTTAATAATACACGGGTCAAAGAGGCAGTCTCAAAGGAAATTAAAAAATACATAGGACTAAATGAAAATGAAAATACAACATACCAAAATACATGAGCAGGCTGGCCAGTTAACTCAGTTGGTTAGAGCATGATGTTATAACACCAAGGTCAAAGGTTTGATTCTTCAACACTCCCAGATGTCAAAAACAAAAAACAAACAAACAAAAAAATGGAAAGCAGTGCCAAGAGGAAAATTTATAGCACTAAATACTTATATTAAAAAAGGGGAAAGTCTCCAATCAATAATCTAAGCTCACACCTTAGGAACTTAGAAAAAGAAGAGCAAAATAAACCCAAAGAAAGCAAAAGGCAAGAAGCAATAAGGTAAGAGCAAAAATTAATGACACCAAAAACAGGGATTCAACAGAAAAAATTAATGAAACAAAAAGCTGGTTCTTTGAAAAAACTCAATAAAATTGATAAAGCTCCAGCCAGTTTGACAAAAGTAAAAAGAGAAGATAAATATTGCCAATGTCAGGAGTGAAATAAAGATATCAAAGCAACACCTGCAACCATTAAAACAATCATAAAGGAGTACTACAAAAAACTTGATGGTGATAAATTCACATGCAGGAAGTTCTGCACAGAGGTTCAGAATGTCTTTATTTCCAATACCCAAAAAGCAGAAACAACCCAAATGTCCTTCAATAGGTGAATGGCTAAACAAACTGTGGCAGATCCATACTATGGACCACTACTCAGCAATAAAAAGGAGTGAACTACGGACATACTGTAATCTCTGGAAAGACAGGGAGACCCAGGACCTGCCAGTCATCAGATGAGGAAGCATAACTCTAGTTAAGTGTGGGCTACAAGTAGTGCAGACACTATACTGGAGAGGATGTAAAGGCACGTATGACATAAATGCATAGGAAATGAGACCCAACATCATTTGTTATTAGGGAAATGCACCTAAAAACCACACACACAAAAATCCCAGCACGGATCACATAAATGCATTGGAAATGATGCCCAATATCATTTGTTATTAGGGAAATGTATATACAAACTACACACGCAAAAAAATCCGCAACACACTTAGTAGAATAGGTAAAATTCAAGAATATGAAAATGCCCAATGCTAGAGAACTTGTGGAGAACCAGGAACTTTCATTCATTGTGGGCTGAAATGAAAAATGGTACAGTTTCTTCAGAACATAGAATTCTATGAGGCTATTTATATAACATTCTGAAAAAACATACAACTACAAATGCAGAAAAAGACCATCAGTGACTACGAAGGGGACACACTGAGCAAGTTTAGGTTGATTGGAACTGTTCTGTAGGATCCCTCGGTGATATATATAGGACTCTATGCATTTCTTAAAATTCATACAACTTTACATAAGAGTGAACTTTGAGGTATGCAGTTTTTTTTAAAAATAAATCAACCAGGGATTGGACTTTTAAATGAATCACCGGCTGCTGAGAGAAGAATGAGTTTTACTGGGGTAAATGTGGAAAGAGAAGCACCAGTGAAGGGGCTGATGCCATAGTCTATGTGACAGATGATACCACTCATCGCCCACAGAGGCAGTAATGGAGACGGACTGATGTGAACAGATGTGGAATGGACGTCAGCAGTTGAGGGCATCGGAGCTGCAGATGGATCGGATGTGGGTTGAGGGAAAGAGAGGCATCGAGCATGCCAAAAAGTGTGCTGCCTTTGATAGTAACAAAAAGCAATCAAGCCATGATTTATTGGTTCATAAATTATTGTCAGACTTCGTGTGTATGTTACAAAGTTTGGTTCCAAGACATAGTTCATGTGCTGGAGGAGGAGGAGTTCCCCGGGCAGCGCTGGAAGCTCCCTGCCCGATACAGGGAGGAAGGCAGACCTCTACCCCATCACATGTGGACAGTCCGGCACTGCTTCCTAGTCAGCAGAGGACTCCTGGGCCTGTTCAGGGTGCCCACAGTCAGCACGACACCACCCTGTCACAATATTCTGGAGTGGTACTGGCCACGTTATCTGTCTTGAATCCTCAGAGCTCCCGAGGTCAGTGGGGACTAGTACCATGGGAGGAGGAATAAACAGATCATTGGCCCAGGTACCCTTGTCTCCAGCCAGAGCCAAGTTCCTGGCCTTGCTCTTAGAAGCGAAGGTCCCTAAGGGTTAGAAGGAGCTGCTCTTTCCTCTCTTCCTTCCCATCTTACCATGTCCACCCCTTCTGTTACTGAGCTGAACACTGGCCCAGATAATTCCAATCCTTTCTCTTCCAGTGTTGTTGCTCTGCTAATTGGCCCATAACGCTGGCTTTCTCGAGGACAGAATATAAGAACGTCCACTTTGCTTCTGTATATAAGATTATGCATGGTTAAAAATATTCACAATAAATATTTTTAAAAGAGGTATTTAATGTACCTGGAATTGATTTCAGTACACACTGTGAGGGAAAGTTCCAGTTGCAGTTTGTTTTCTATATGAATATCCACTTATTCTAGTGTTATTACTTTTAAAATCTGTCCTTTCCACACTGCCTTCCATTTGCATGTTTTCACAAATCAAGTATAGCTACATAAGTCGGTTTTTTTTTTCAGGGTTCTCTATTAAGTACCAGTATTCTTTTGTCTACCCATGTGCCCAGACCATAAACTCTCATTACTACAAATTTTAGTAATTCTTACTATCTGCTAGAAGGTTTTAGTTTCCATTTTCTCAACAGTGTCTTGGCCATGCTTGCCTAGATGTGTGACTTTCAGTTTTAGAATCCTGGTATCAAGTTTCCACGTGCTTCACATACAAAACCTTCCCCCTCTTGAAAATCGTCATGGCAGTCCAACTGTAGTTGAATTTGGGGAAGAACTAACATGTTTACGATCTTCACATCCATTACCATATTTTATTTTAAATTTATGGATAATCCAGAAGATGGCGACGGGTCTGGAGCGGCCGTGCCAGGAGACAGCGCGACCCTGAGAAGTGT
>NW_007728853.1:261415-275164 GCF_000696425.1 Galeopterus variegatus | reverse complement strand
CGTTCCCGCAGCCGGGCTTGGGCGCTCTCAGGAGTCCTCCTCTGTGTCGGCCCCAAAGCCTAGAACCTGCTGCCGCTTGTTTGTCGATGAAGGATCGTTGTTGAAAGAATTATTCGCCTTTTGTTGCTCTTGGAAATGCAATCAATACTCTGGTATCACAGCGCACAGTTCACAGGATCACGCTGTCTCCTGACACGGCCGCTCAGACCCGTCGCCATCTTGCCAGATCCAGGAAAAACATTTTTAACAAAATTTTTCATTTCTTGGCTAATCTCTGTCCACAGGCCTCTCCTCCTGAAGCATATATTTATTTTCTCTATTTTTTTATGCATCACACCTCAGTCCATGTCTTATTAAACTTGAATCAATTTTTTTCTGTTAATGAAGACAACTTTGACTTATCACAAAGAGGCTGCATAATTTTATGAACTGAAAAGTACCTTTACAGAAAAAACAGCCTTTTATAGTAACCTTATCTTGTTAATCTATATTACACTATACACTTCCTTTAACTTGTTAAAGTAGCATTTATTTATTTATTTTTTTGGTCTTTTCGTGACTGGTAAGGGAATCGCAACCCTTGATGTGGTGTATCCCACACTGCGCTCAGCCAGTGAGCACACCGGCCTTTCCTATATAGGATCCGAACCCGTGGCGGGAGTGTCGCTGTGCTCCCAGCGCCGCACTCTCCCGAGTGCGCCACGGGGTTGGCCCAAAGTAGCATTCTTTTAAATAGCAGTTGTATAGTTAGAAACATTCTACTTTACAAAGGGCCCAGCACTTCAGTACCAGAAACTAATAATTAGACAAAATAATACCAACATATTTTGAAAATACCCAATAACATGAAGACTTAAAATTATTTCTAGTAATTCAAAAGTTGATTTAGAGTTTAAGCAGCTAAATTGTTTTGAGAAGAAAAGATGATTTGAAGAGAATGTGTTAAAGAAGCTATATGCAACCCAAGGGTTTTCTTAATCTTTAGAAATCCATGTGTGTGTGTGTGCATGCATATGATAAATATAGTATATTATACTATAGAGAAACTCTAGATAAATTAATTTGTATACCTTGGGTAAGAAAGCTTTATTATAAATAAAAGGATAATAAAATTCAAAAAGGTTGGATGGATGTATGATAAGATAAAGTCTGGTAGGTTTGTCACACGAAGGGCAATAATTTTCTTTTTTTTTCTCTTTTTAATTTTTTGTTTTTTTCCCTATTTATGTTCTTAACATCCAGGCCCAAAGACATGGAAGAAAGTATTTAGTTGGTATTTCACAAATGAGAGAAAGAATTAACCCACTTGTGTTTGCACATTTTGTCTTTCCCAAATGATTTGTCAGTTTGTAGTGATTGATAAATACAGCAATATAAAATACATTTAAGTGTTTTATGTAATATGACAAAAAAAGAAAATAAATTATAGCAATGTAAAACAGAATCAGGAGAACAGATGTATACAATATCATGAAATTACACACAATTTCTAAAGTTGGATTATTTTTTAAACACTTTCTTATTTTCATATAAAATTTAAATTCAGCAAAGTAATAATGGAGAAATAGTCCCCCCAAATTCACCATCATTATTTTTCTTTTAAGTAGACTTTATAGTTTAGAACAATTTTAGATTTACATTAAATTTTTTAAAAGATATGGATATTTCCTATATTCCCCACACTCAGTTGCCCTAGTATTAATCTTACATTAATACGGTATATGTATTACATTTGATGAATGAATATTGGTACATTATTATTAACTAAATTCTAAACTTTATTCAGGTGCTCTTAGTTATTACCTAATGTCCTTTTTCTGTTCCAGGATCCCATCTAGGATACAGCATTGTGTTTAGCTGCCATGTCTCCTTAGGCTCCTCTGGGCTGTGACAACTTCTTTCTTTCTTTGCTTTTTGAGAATTTCTGGTCAGATATTTCATAGAATGCTCTGTTATTGAAGTCTCTCTAATGTTTTTCTCATGATTAGAGTAGGCTTTTCTGTTTGGGGGGAGAAAGATCACAGAGGAGAAGTGCCATTTTCATTGCATCATATTAAGGGCATATACTATCATCACCGTTAATGTTGACCTTGATGACCTTGTCGAGGTGATGTTCATCAGTTTCTCCACTAAGTTACTCTCTCCCCTCTTTTCATGCTACAATCTTTGTCAGAAAGTCATTGTGAGCAGTCAACATTTAAAGAGTAAGGAATCATGCCCCAGCTACTTTGGAACATAAATTATTTGGAATCCTTCCACACAAAATGTTTTCTTGTTCACCATTTTTATTCAATTATTTATTTATGAGAGTGTGTACTCATGGATATTTATTTTGTGAAGTGTTTTTCTGCATTTTTATGATACGATCATATGGTTTTTATTTTTTATCTTGTTCATGTGGTGGATTATATTATTTGATTTTCGAATATTGAACAAGTGTTGTGTACCTTAAATCCTACTTGTTTATGATATATGATTCTTTTCATACATTGTTGAATTAATTTGCTAACACTCTATGATTAATTTTTAATAACATCATCCCTGGTATATCCTATGCATATATATTGATTGAATGATAGATGTATTGATCTATATAAATTAAAGAGATTGTGGATGTGTTTAATTAAAATGTCTTCACAACGAAACATGATTTCAAAAGATCCTTTTAAGGATACAAAAAGTACTTATGGGGCAAATTAAGGCTGACTTAGGTAGTTTTTAAGCTTAGTTTTATTTTTAGAAGTCATCTCGACTAAGTTATTAGGATTCTTAAATGTTTTCTGTATTCTCTTCTTCGTTTTTAAATTTTTGTTAGTAAAAATATTATTATAACATTGTAACATTTTATGACATTTTCAATCTGTTAGGTAAATTTTTATTACAGTTTTGTTTTAAATGGCCTCCAATATCAAGGCTTTTCATTTTGAGTTTGTTACTTAACTCATTTCTTATTTGGCTGGATTTTTGTATTCAAGGAGATTTATCAAGGAGGGCTCATATGTGTTTTTATTCCTGAGTTCTTTCCATAGTTCACACTGGTTGTTAGTTTATATTTTATACTAGGAAAAATCTGAGTATAATATTCTTAGATTACACTTTCCATCATTCAGAGCTTTTTGGTCATCATCACAGTGTTTGCAAGCATTTAAACTTTGTTAGAGAGGTGTTTGAGGCTGTGCTCACTGGTTCTCCTTTAAGAAAGTTTTTCCCACCATTTGATTACTAAAATAATTCTTTCCTCAAACTTGAATTTCTGTAGTTTCTCTCTGATATAATATAAAGAATGACAAGGAGGCTACGTGATTACGTTATTTCTACCTTGTCCACTCTGCTTCTTGCTATTTTGAATTAATTTTCTCATTTTATCAAAAGTTATTGTGGTCCTTGATCTGGCTATTTGGGTCTGCCTGCTACATTTTCATGCCATCTTTTTTTTTTTCTTTACATTGTGGCTTATAGGTATTATTTTATTAAGTGAAAATTTTTATTACAATATTTTCAATCTTCAAATCATTTGTGGAAGATTTTCTTCTGTGCCAGCATCATACTAGTCTACATTATACATATGATCATGCCTTTCATTTGCATGAATTAGCTTGCCTAGCTACCGTTCCATTATTTTTTTCTTTCTTTTTTTCTCTTTTTTTCTGCTTGGGCAGCTTTATCGCTTTATCCAGATTTTTTTCTTTGCTCTTTAGCATGTCTTGACTATATTCCCACCATATTTCTATTGCTTGTTTTCCCTGCTTCATTACTGTTTAATAGCTTGCTATGATCTCTGTAACCCACGTTACTGTAGCCTAAGAGCACGACACGTAGAGGAGATAGCTCAGGTGAGGCAATGTACAATCTTTGTTTGAATACCTGAGCTCTACTTTGGTTTCCTTAATGATATCAGATGGCCATACTCTATGTCCTCAATACCTGCCATAGAACCTGGAACATTGTAAGTTCTCAGCAAATGATTACTGAATGAAAAAATGAATAAGTATTTTAGACAGGAGTACCTGTCATGTTATTACCTTTCTGCTACAGATTGTTTTCCCGATTCATTGTGTAATTTGAAATTCATATTCCAGTTAGACAAAATTAGTAGCTGCATGCAATGCTGCATAAAGCTGCTTAGAATTGTCACACTGTTACATCTACTCATATTTTATTAACCCAGGTTAGTCATATGGCTGGGCTGGACATTGAGGAAGAAATATATATGCCACCCAGAGAGACAGTGCCGCAAATGCTAATAGGAAGAGTTGTACACTTCTCTTTAGAGTGAGGGGAAGAACTAGTCAGGAACAAAAATGCAATGCACCTTAAGCCCCTTCACCCCTTTCATGTCGGGACCACTTTCTGGAACTCACTGGTATTAATAAGGGTAAGATAAGGATACAGCCTCAGAATTTTTTTCTTCAGAGTTGGTGCTATAATAAGAATTTCTGGCTTCTGTTTGCATAGCCTATGACTTCTTGGGTTTACAGGCTTCATTAATCTTGATTGCCAGTACTTTTGGCAGTTTTTCCAGTTTCTAGTGTCATATTACTTTACTTAGCAGCCAATTTTTAAGGGTTTTGTTTATCATGTTCATTATTTGAATAGTGAAAGAAAATGATTTGTTGCAGTGTGATGCTGCCATTTTTATATCATCTGTTCAGACGAAAATGCTGGCCAAGATTTTTAAATCAGTAATATATACTCTGATATTATTTTATACTATCATCTCCACGTATTGTAATCTTATGCGCAAGATAGTTTATTCAATGCATATTTTCACATATTTAATATATGATACATTCTAGATGGTTAGTACAGTCTTATAATTCTGTTAATATTTTCTTTATTACCTGTTAATATTTTTCATGTGAAAAGAATAAGATTTCATTTATTTGATTAAGAATTTAATTTACACTCTTTAAAAGTTCAAGGACAAAAATGCCTTCTCTAATGTGCCATTGTTTTAAGTTTTAAATCAACTTTTTCACGTAGTAAACTTTTTTGTGAAAACCATTAAAGCATTTGTGAAAAACTATAATTAGCTACCAAAATGTGTGCTTGTGTTCTTCATCTATTTAGCATGTTCTCTTTGGATCTGCAAGAAAACTGCTAACTTGCAGGTCTTATTTTGGGTACCAGAAAGCTATCCCAGAACTTGAACATAACCAGAATTCCACAAACTTGTAACAGTATAACCGAAACAAATCAGGAACTACTGTATTAAAGAGTTTTCTATTAGGTTTGATTCGTAATCCCAATTCAACTCGTATTTATTTAGTTTAATGCTGTAAGTATGCATAGGCCTTTATTTAGTCCATGTGAGTCTAAAAAATGAAATAATGCTTGTGTTTTGACATTTAACTAGTCACTTGTAAGTGAAACAAAATTTATTTGGTTACATGAACTTAAAATAAAATGTAATCATAACAATAAATAACTTTAACAAAGCTGAAAGGAAAAAGATGTTTTACTTTTAACTGGGAAACCAGTTTATAACACCTAAATTTCGGGATAGCAAATAATGTAATGTAGACTTTTTGGCAGGTCCTTATTAAGGTAACTGCTGATATGTAACTTTCATAACCCACCATGTTTTTAAAGGAAGAAAATGTTTACAGTTATGTTTAAGATAATAAATAGAAGTACTTAATTTATATTACAATTTTTGTATTTCTTCAACCTTTGCTTTAACTGGGGCACTATATTGCATGTGAGGTAATAAGCAGTGTCTTAGTATTCACAATTGGGAAACCATGGCTGAAAACCAATTGAAACTATAAGTAAACATTTCTCTAAGTTTTAATACTATACACATTTTTTTCAAGAATTTGCATGGGAGGTAATTTAAAACTATACCACTTCTACGTATTAATGTTTTATTTTTATTTGTTCTATTATCATTCATCTTTAAATACAAAATAAAGGAATATCGGTGAAAACAGAAAACCAATTTAAATTAATATATAGAAAAAATTTAGTGATGTCACCTAAATCTCCCCTTTTCCTCTACCTTTAAATAAGTAATGTTAACATATTGCTCTGTATCTTTCTACAATATAATTTATGCATATATAAAAGAATAATTACACATCCTTGGGGTATTGTCATTATGAGAGGTTTTTCTTTGAGGCAGGGGCATAAATCTAACCATCTGAAGCACATAATTTTGTAACTTGTGTTTAAATTAACTCTATGGCATAAAAACTCCTCTCCTATTTTAGTAGACAGAAAGACAGACTGACAGACAGATAGAAAGATGATGGATGGATATACAAATAGACAAGTAGATAAAGATACAGATATAAAAAGGTGACAGAGAGCTCTGTAGAGATAGTTAATTATTTGTTTTGTGATATTTCAAAATCAGTTTTTTAAAACTGCACCTTTGCCACTACAATCAACGTTACAGTAAATATCATCATATGTTATAAATATATAATTCTATATAATACATAATGATATATCACAGTATTATTGTATGTGTGTATATGTATGTATATTACTGTCTCTTTTACTATAAAATATCTTCCTAAAAATGTTACATTGCAGAGCTAAAAGGCCAGAAATTTTCCAGAAAAGTAGTAACAGCTCACCTTTCAAAGGTAACATTCAAGAGGGCTCCTTTCTGCAGGCAAACCCAAACTCTTGGTCTCTTTAACAGTCAGGCCCTGGGATGTTCAAACAGATGCATTTCTCTTGAGGAGAATGTAATTCCATTTAATCACCATTCTTCAGGCTTTCTCGTTTTTTTGCTTTTATGCACTAAACAGTACTCTAAACGTAGACTGAGGTCAGTTTGCCTCCAGTAGCACTAATGTTTCACACTTGTTTATTAAATAAGACTTACTCCCAGAGACATGGTCACACAATAACATTAGCAATTTTATAACTTCTTGCTTTTAGCACTAGGGAATTGCCTTCCTCACAGGTCTAAATAGAGAAAAAAGAGTATTACCTGTTAAATCAAGAGAAAAAGAGAAACAATTTTCTACTGTGATAAAGCTGCCCTCTTTTATGGTCCAAAATAATTCATTTGCATAAATAACTTTTTTATTATAATAAGTTATAATAAGATATAATAAATTTATATCACTTTCACTTAAAACGTTCTCTTTTATTATTATTGTTATTACTGTTTTATCTGTAATCCTTTAAAAACTAAAGTTGAACATAGAAATTCTTCTTACTAAGTAGAAGGATCTAATTTTGACAAGACCTTGAGGCAGGTCAGAACCTTAAGCAGAATAATAGCACACTGGGCTTGCAGCTCCTGACAGTAAGCCATGCATGATCCTGACAGAACTGTGATAGGGAGTAGTTAGTGCTCACAGGATGATAGAGATCAAGGGTCCTTATTAGAAACCTTTTCTTCAAGTCACTGCTTTGTAGTCTGAGGCAAGCTAGAACAAAAAAGATCAAAATCTGTGAAAAACGTATGGAGCCAGAAAGAAAATGTTTACAGCTATGTTTAAAAAACAAATAAAAGTACTTAATTTATATTAAAATGTTCATATTTCTCAACCTTTGCTTTACCTAGAACATTACATTGCATGTGAGGAAAAAAAGTTGAATCTAATTGTTACCATGTACTTAATAAATATCTACTTATGCAAGTAAAATATGGTGCATATATATGTATATATGGCATATATATAAGGGTAGTTATAAAAAGCAATGCTTCTCACTCATTTATCTGTCCATAAAAAATACCTAATTATTGCAGTTAACTATTAAACAAGTCAAACATAGGGATAACTTTGTTTCAGGTATTGAATGTACATGTCTATAAAAACCATACTTAAATGTGAGTGGATACTTCAAAAAGTTCGTGGAAAAACAGAATTAAAACATAATATGAATCTTTCCGTGAACTTTTTGAAGACCCCTCATATACCTTATAAACTGAATTTTTAAGAAATGCATTTTATGTGACAATAGGAATCTTCTTTACTACACACAGACAGGACAGAAGTATAGAAGAAGATTCTTCTTCCAACTTAGACTATGGAATGACTAATAGCAAAAGGGAACAGTTTTCACACAAGCTATAAGGAAATCAGTTTTACCCAATAATGGAATAACTAATATAGGAAATGAATAATATAAAACTTGGGAACTTTATAAAGCAACAGTTTTCAGACATTGGACAAAAAACAGGAAAGGATTATGATTCATGAGAAAATGGAAAGAGATATGGTGCAGATCAGTTGTCCATGCTTCGAGTTTTAAGGTAGTGTCTCTGGACCACAGCACAAGGAAGAGGAATTTAAGTAGAGCATAGCGGTCTCATTGAGTTGATGAGATCAAGTTAGGAGTTGAGGAAACTGAGGCAGATAGTATTTGTGGATCAAAATACCGAAGAAGTAGGATATATGCAGAAAAAGAGCTCAAGAAATCTACAAGAGGTCCCTATATGTCTGTGGCTGAATATATTGTATGCATGTGGTGAAATGCCACAATGTGAGATAAAGAAAAACTGCAGGGGATTTAAAAGGTGAAAAATCCTCAAAGCTCCCTTGGAGCTTTTTATTTAGAATTCTAAAACAGGCAACTCCAACCTATGGTGACATCAAGGCCACTGGAAAAATGAGACCACAGAAGTGTGGGGGATGACTTAAAAGTACAAAGAACTTCAATATTTAAGCCAATTGGGTCCTATATTCTTTCCATTGATCTGTTTATTCTTTCATTGTATCCATAACAGGCAATTGAAACTTATGAAAGCCCTGTCCATCAAACTTGTAACTAGTGGAAATTCTTCCAAAGTTTATAGTTGGTTAACTGTAAATCTTCAATTTTGATGGCATTATAAATTTTCATCCATTTTTATGCTTAATACATAAATTTATGTGTAGTTGTGTGAAGCTGCATCAGCAGCTACTGGCCAGATGCCATTGTGTACTCTTGACCTTTATGCTAATAGAAAAAATGAACAAAGTTTTATGTCACTTTGCAACACACTGTTAATTAGAGAAGGATGGTGCATATTCTCGTTATGTATACCGAAGTCAATCATGAAAAAGCAGTAAAATTTAGACTCTTCAAAACTGCTCAAATATAACTTAAACAATGTACATAGACATAAAATTATAAAATTGAATCACCTAATTGTGTGCTCTCTCTCTCATTACCAAACCAAGAAGGAATTTGTTGTCTACCATGCCAAATGACTAAAGAGTCCCTTACACCAAAGTTCACAGTGATAAAGATCAGCATTTATTTGAATGGCCAAAGGAGTCCATGGCAGCTGAAGGAGCTCTAAGACCTCAAATTCCCCAAGTACATAAAATCACAGATGCTTACATTGCAGGAATTTGGGTAGGGGCCTCAGAAATTTTGTGAGCATCCTTCGAGTCTGGAGTTATACAGATTTCAAAGTGTGCCTATAGTTGTTTATTAACTGCAAAGACAACTTGAAGAGAGGGTTTACAGATGTTAAGTCATAAGGCATTCATTTAAGGAACAAGCATCCTGACCTTCAAATTAATTTTTAGCCAAAGGAAGTATATGTTTAATCAACTCTTATTATTAACTGAATTTTATTTCTACTCCTAGGAATCCAGCCCATCCCTGTTGGTCAAGTGGATTGTCTTTTGTCATCTCCCTGTTCTCCCAGCCAAGGCCTATTATGATTGGAGTTAGGGGAATAGCTAGGGGAAATCAGGATCTGTCCCCCAGTTTCTCTCTTCCCCAACACTCCTACAAGGTAATATTTTGAATTATTTGGATTTCTTCGTAAATTTGATTTTATTTCCCTTATTGATCCTTTAAAAAAATCTATTTACTTTTCTAGAGTGTTACATAGCATGACATAAGGTTTTTGTGTTCTTGATTGCATTGTAATTATATACATACAAATCCACAATTATGCCTTTCTCCTTCCTTTGGTAAAATATAGTACTAATATATTCTAGATATTAATGAAAGGAGAAAGTGATAAATCTTAGCATTAATTAGAAAATGTTTGTTTTAAAGAATGAATAAGGGCCAGTTCCTCAATGAAATGAGAGGAAGAATCTGTGTACGCCTATTTTTACTTTGTTTAATGTGTGGGATATTCTTAATTTTTATGTGTTTATCTGAGTTGCTAACTTATTTGATCCCAATTTTAAAGTGACCAAATATATTTTTTTCTTTTTGTTTGAGTCAGCTCAGTGGGGTAGACAATAACACAATACCACAAAAAGAGAGCAAATTATGGATTTGATTGATTTTCAAGCCATGCTCTTTCATCTGACCCAGCCTCCAACTCATTCTGACCAGCGTTTCATTCATGAGGGTAAATTCTCACTTTTGTTACATATGAATTGGAATTTTGAAAAATATACACAAGTTTCTGAGAATGTGACACAGTGGTGTCTCGATAAAATAATATCACAATTTTGCTCTGTGTCTAGTGTTAATATTGGGAGCACCTCCCAATGAAGCTTTTTATTGATGTCACAGAATGCCAAGAGATTAAAAGTGCAATAAACAATATTAAATTAAATTAAAATTAAAGCAGTCATTTTTACTCCCTTGACAATTTCTATCCCTTTTACATTACAGAATATGAATATATCCACTTATTTTTCTTTCTTTCTGTTTAATGTATAACATTTTTTCACTGTAAGGCACTTGAATTTTATAATAGCCTAGAAAAATGTGGAGGTGTTTGATAGGTGAAAATATGTTGGCATTTTTAAAGCTAATTGCCCAAAGATTTACAAGTGAAGACACATTTAAAGGCACAATCATTATGGTAATTGCTGCAATGAATGCTGTGAACTTTTCAGTATATTGTTAAGCAATGCCCTAGAGAGGTGTCATTTCCAACACATTATTTTTGATATGTCATTTCTTAGACATTTGCCAGTGAATACCAAATTTACTATTGAGCATATATTTCAACAGTTATTCATTACTTAAAAAATCACTTATAATCAATGAAAAAATATTGTTCCAAAACTACAGATATAGGGCCGGCCTGGTGGCGCACTGCTACAGTGCGCCGCTTGGGAGCACACTGGCGCTCCCGCCGAGGGTTCGGATCCCACGTACAGACCGGCCACTCACTGGCTGAGCGCGGTGCGGGCGCAACACCGAGGGTTGTGATAAATGGAAAGAGATATGGTGCAGATCAGTTGTCCATGCTTCGAGTTTTAAGGTAGTGTCTCTGGACCACAGCACAAGGAAGAGGAATTTAAGTAGAGCATAGCGGTCTCATTGAGTTGATGAGATCAAGTTAGGAGTTGAGGAAACTGAGGCAGATAGTATTAAAATAAAATGTAATCATAACAATACTGCTCCCGCGCCTCACTCAGCCAGTGAGCGAGAGCCGGTCTGTATGTGGGATCCGAACCCTCGGACGGGAGCGCCGCCACGCTTCCTAAGCAGCGCACTATCCAGTGCGCCACCGGGCCGGCCCTATCATTTTTTTTTAAATGGGGAAACAGAGCCATTATGACATTTGCATAGATATATCATTAAATGGCAGTGTCTGATATCCTTCTTAGTTGTGTGACATGCCTTTGATACAATACTAATGTTACAGGAATCATAATTCCTCTCACCAATTTGCAGTTGCTTTGTAAAAGCACTCTCTGAGTTGAATTATTTTATCCAGAGTTCCTGCCACTCAACTTTATTTAAGTTAGGAATGCCAACAAAAGAATATCAAAAGCTATCAAGGTCAAGATAAAGGCCAGCAAATTTGCCAACAAAAAAATGAAGATCTTCTGTTTTGAAAATATCATAAATACAATTAATAGACAAGGAACATTTGGGGGTAAATATTTGCAACCCATATAGAAGGCAAAATATTAATACGTAAAATTTTTCTTAAAATGAATATAGAGAGTTAATCAGCAGAATAATAGACAAGGGAAAAATACAAACAATTGATTTTTAAAATGTTAAACTATAATTTGTCAACAAACAGAAAAAGATGCTCTACAAAACCACCTCCCGTTGCCGGTCCTGGTCCGGTACGGGCGCGACACTGAGGGTTGCGATCCGTTGCCGGTCTTGAAAAAAAGACAAAAAGGAAAAAAAAAAAAAAATACAGATATAAATTGCAATCTAGAAAAAAAGTGTGAAGAATCGGATTTTAACATTTGTGGCAATAAAAAGTTTCAAATAAAATCAAAGAATTTTACTTGGGTGAAATTCAATTTTAAGGAGAAAATGATAGGTTTGAGTGCTCAAGGTTATTAAAAGTACAGTCCCACAGCCACTTGGTTTTTCAATACCAATGACAGAGCTTGAACAGTTTTAAAACTCAAGAAACTTCCTGCAGATAAATTATATTTTTTGCTCTAGTTCTACACTCTGCAAAAGATGAATTATAGCAAATATACACTACACTCAATCCAATAAATTCTATAGTCTTCCAATTAACTAAAATTCAATATGCATTTAATATCTCTTAATGCAGCTGATACTTAAACATCCCTCACAAAGGTTTGAAAATCTCATGCTGAGGTTGCAGGTGGCACTGTTTGGAAGAGCTGCTTTCACCTTGAGATTTTCAGTTTAAGTTGATCAAGATGGCCTTAAATTTTTTCCTCAGCTTGACTAAATTTTAGACAGGCTTCTTCCAGACTCTAGGCACTGACCTCCCTTTTCTTAGCACAATTGCTTTTTAAAAATGTATAATTGTAAGTCGTTTCTCTGCCCCTTTGAGATATAAATCTTTTTAAAAGCTTCTTGCCAGTTTTACAATCTGGAAATATCTTTCTCAAGGATATTATCATTGATAATGATATCATACCATTGATATGTAATCATCAAAAAAAATTATACCCCATGTCCCAGTTTCTGTGGGAGAGTAGGAGCCCAACTTTCTGCAGGTGCCTTGCTCAGAGTTGTAAAGCTTTCTGTCATAAAGATATGAAGTTTACTTTTGCTTTGTGTAAAGCCAGTTAGCAAACACAGATGGACTATGTTATATCCTCCAATAAATATCCACTAGCTCGCCCCATCCCCTAAAAACCATACAACTCCTTACTTCAGCAGAGTTGAGTTCAGACATAGTTTTGGTCTCTCTCTTCTGTTCCAATAGTTTTGAACAAAATCTTCTTTGACTATTTAACTTTGGTGCAATTTTTGCTTTGATTAAATCAATATACAGATTACTTTAGTAATTTATGAAGGGGCCTTTAACTGGGCTTATTTTATTCCACATTGGGAAAACAGAGCAAAAGAAATACAATGTCTGATTTTGAATAAGATAAGCTGGATTCAAGTTCATTTTTTTCATTTTCAGATTATTAAAGGACGTAGTGCATATTTTCTGTGATCACCAAGCAAACATTAGCAACATACTAAAGACAAAGAGCAATACATATATTAATAGCACCTTATATTTATTTACCAATATTAGATTTATTTTTGTTTTCCATAAAAGGGATAGGCTTAGTGTTGGCATGATGTATGAATGATTAGCCAGAAATATGAATAATTTGGTCTGATTATTACTTTCCAATACTTTGTAAATTGATACCTCAAAGAAAAAAAAATACACAAAGGTATTCTTTTAATGTGGTTTGATTATATTTCTGGCAAATATTAACACATGAAACAGATGTGACATCAAAATTTATCTAAAAAGCATTGGTTATCATTTTTTTTTTTTTTGTCTTTTGTCTTTTTTCCGTGTCCGGCAACGATTGCAACCCTCAGTGTTGCCCCCGTACCGGACCGGGGACCGGCAACGGGATCGCAAGCTTCGGCGTTGCTCCCGCGCCTCGCTCAGCCAGTGAGCGAGAGCCGGTCTGT